>NC_051182.1:2673768-2801017 GCF_013339695.2 Rhipicephalus sanguineus | reverse complement strand
AAACGAGACAGACAGGACATGCCTGCGGCTCGTGGAAAAGAGCTAGGGCTTTGAGTCCTCATAAGGACCGCAATACACGGGAGCTCTTCGAGGCTTATGAGATAAAAAAAACGTAGGTGCGTAAGCGGCCCGTCGGTTACACTTGGTGATCGAGACGCGCAACTTCTACACGCGAGATTGCGACTGAAGCGTTCACGTGACCCTGTTTGGCCAATTACCTGATGTCTCTTAAGTGCACTCATTAGAGAGGAAGCTGTTGCGTGTCGGCAGCTTCAGACTAATTCATTCCCCTGTCTTTTCATACTTCATCTCTTTATTTATTTATTTATTTATTTATTTATTTATTTATTTATTAGTGAAACGTACATCGCCCAAGTGGGCATTATTGTAGGGGGGTTAGAAAGGAAAAACACAGTCTTACAGTAAAAAAATGGCACACATATGCGCAGAAATGCCTGCGTATTCACGAAAAGCACACATATTGTAGTGATGAACAAAAAGCATCGGCTGGAAGATCAACAACACACGCATCCAAATTATTCCATTCACGAGTAGTGAAAGGAAAAAAAGAATTGGCGAAGACACCGGTACGACAGCTGATCTCGCGGATTTTTTTTGAATGATCATTTCTATGTGTCACGTAGTATGGTCTCAATATGTATAAACTCTTTTTGATGCGAATTTCGTTACAAAAGATCGAATGGAAAAACTTAATTCGCAAGAATTTTCTGCGCTGCTCAAGAAGTTTCCATCCTAAGTTGCCTTTACTACAGGTAACACTGGAGTTAAAGTTATAATTGTCGCTGACAAAGCGTGCAGCGCGGTTTTGTATGCGTTCAAGTTTATAGATTAGAGTTTGACCATGAGGATCCCATACTGGACAGGCATATTCAAGGATAGGTCGGACATTTGTAACATACAAAGCTTCTTTCAGATTTTTTGGGGCAGACTTGAAATTGCGTTTAATAAAGTTTAACACACCGTTGGCTTTGCCAGTTACATAACTTATATGCTTATTCCAAGATAAATCGGCAGAAAAGTATACACCAAGGTATTTACAATGTTCAACACGGTCCAGTTGTGCTCCTGACAAGCTGTAGGATGAGTGAAAAGGTTTGCGTTTTCTGGTAAAACTAAGAAAACAACACTTTTTTACATTCAAACACATCTTCCATTTCTCACACCACCTCACCACAGTGTCGAGATCACGTTGTAAAGCACAAATATCGTCCATACTGTGTATTGATGTATAAATAACACAATCATCTGCGTACAGCCTCACGTTCGATGTTAGCGTCTCTGATAAATCATTAATATAGGCCAGAAAGAGCAAACGACCCAACACCGAACCCTGTGGCACCCCGGAAGTTACGCTGACGTATGAAGAAGACGAACCATTTACTCGGACGGACTGTTTTCTAGAAGATAAATAATCCCTCAACCAACCAAGAACAGATGCAGGCAGACCTAAAAAAGATAATTTATGTAATAAAAGAGCATGGGGAACGGTGTCAAACGCTTTCTGAAAGTCTAAAAATACCGAATCGACTTCATAACCTTTATCACATGAACTGAAAACATCATAAGAAAATTCGCACAGTTGTGTAACACATGACAGACCAGACCTAACAGCATGCTGAACTGTACAGAAAAAATTATTCGTTTCCAAGTGCTTTATAATACCGCTATATATAACGTGTTCAAGAGTTTTACACCATACGCTGGTCAATGAAATTGGCCTGTAGTTGGCCACATTATTTTTATTTCCAGACTTTGGTATCGGCACAACATTTGCTAGCTTCCATTCAGATGGCAGTTTCTGATCTTCAAGCAATTTTGAAAATAAGACAGCTAAAAAGGGCGCTAGAGCTCTTGCACACCTCTTCAATACGTGATTAGAAATAGCATCAGGTGCCGGAGCCGAGTATGGTTTAAATCGTTCTAGCAGAGCGCACACACCACTAGCGGAGATAACAATATTGTGACGGAGGCGAGATGTGGATTTAAAAGATATTTATGCCAGTGAATCGGCAGCCAATACAATATGGCTGATGAGCACCACGCGCAAGCGCTTCACGTTTTCTCGTCTTCTTTATCTTCGGAGAGCCCATGTCGCACCGTAACATCACTCTCCCGCGGCGGAAGCGCCGTCGCGGCGCTTGTTATGGCGACGAAGAGCTAGCAGAGCAATACGGTTTCAGTCGGGAAACGTGCACAACATCCGTCTGGAGTGAGGAGGTCGAAGAGGCTTTGTCCAGGGGTGCGATCTCATAGTTGACGTCGCTGAGTTGGCGGAGTACTTTATAGAGGCAATTGTAACGGCAGAGAAGCTTCTCTGATAAGCCGACCTGGCGGCATGGTGACCAGAGGAGTACCAGAGATCCCGGTGTGAAGTGAACGCTTCGATGTCGGCTATCATAACGATATTTTTGGTGTTCTTGCGACAAACACAGTCGGTCACGGGCGAGCTGACGAGCTGCATGGGCTCGAACAAGGACGTCGCCGGCGTATGCAGTAGACAAGGGTCTGGACGAAGGAAGCAGAGTGTCGAATGGTAACGCTGGATGTCGGCCAAATAGCAAATAGAACGGAGAATAACCAGCTGTGTCATGTCGTGAAGAGTTATAAGCAAAGGTGACAAATGGGAGTGCGTTGTCCCAGTCGCGGTGATCTGACGAAACGTACATGGAGAGCATCTGAGTAAGCGTGCGGTTGAGACGCTCGGTCAATCCGTTCGTCTGTAGATGATAAGCTGTCGTGAGCTTGTGCTGTGTGGAGCAGGCACGGAGGATGTCATCCACGACACGTGACAGGAAGTACCGCCCTCGATCAGTAAGTAGCTGCCGAGGGGCGCCATGATGTAGAATGACGTCGTACAACAGAAAGTCAGCGACGTCGGTGGCGCAACTTGTAGGTAGTGCTCGAGTGATGGCAAAGCGTGTGGCGTAATCGGTGGCGACAGCAACCCATTTATTGCCCGAGGTAGACGTGGGAAAAGGGCCTAGTAGGTCAAGTCCAGCACGGAAGAATGGCTCCGTAGGTATGTCAATGGGGTGTAGGTGGCCAGAAGGCAGCACAGAGGGGCGCTTTCGGCGTTGGCAGTGGTCACAAGAAGCGACGTAGCGAACCACAGTGCGGTACATGCCGGGCCAGAAAAAGCGACGTCGCACGCGATCGTATGTACGAGAGACACCAAGGTGGCCGGCTGTCGGTACATCGTGGAGTTGTTGCAGAACACTGTCGCGTAGATGGCGAGGTAGCACAAGAAGTAGTTCCGGGCCATCGGCGTTGAAGCTACGACGGTACAAAATGTTGTCGTGCAGTTCGAACAGGCGAACAGAAGGGTCTGGTGATGGGGACGTTAGACGGTCGATGATGGCCAGTAACGATGGGCCCCGTCGCTGTTCGGTGGCGATGTCAACCAAAGCGCGGATGGAGAGCACGCAGGGGTCCGAGTCAAGGTCAGTTAGCTCGGGCGCTTCAACCGAATGACGGGACAAACAGTCTGCGTCTCTGTGCAGTCGCCCCGACTTGTAATGAACCACAAACGAATATTCCTGGAGAAGGAGTGCCCAGCGACCGAGACGTCCCGACGGGTCCTTCAGTGATGAGAGCCAGCAGAGAGCGTGATGGTCCGTGACCACGGAAAAAGTTCGGCCATACAGTTAGGGCCTGAATTTGGTCACGGCCCACACTAAAGCCAGGCATTCACGCTCAGTGATGGAGAACTTCCGTTCGGCGGGCGAACGAACACGGCTGGCGTAAGCAATTACTCTATCCTTGCCGTGCTGCCGTTGGCCCAAGACTGCCCCGATTCCATGGCCACTGGCATCGGTCCGAAGCTCTGTATGCGACGCAGGGTCGAAATGGGCCAGTATTGGCGGTGTAGTCAGCAGATGGATAAGGGCAGAAAAAGAGTTCGCTTGCTCGGCGCCCCATGTGAAGGAAACGTCCTTTTTTAAAAGATCAGTAAGTGGGCGAGCGATGCCAGCGAAGTTGCGGACAAAGCGACGAAAATAGGAACATAATCCTACGAAACTGCGGACGTCCTTGGTTGAGCATGGCATAGGGAATTCTTGCACTGCTCGCACTTTGTCGGGGTCCGGTTGGACACCAGCAGCACTCACAAGGTGACCGAGTATGGTAATTTCGCGCCGTCCGAAACGGCACTTTGCCGAATTCAGCTGGAGAGCGGCTCGTCGAAAAACATCCAGAACGGCAGACAGACGTGTGAGGTGGCTGTCAAACGTAGGCGAATAGACGATAACATCGTCTAAGTGACATAAACAGATGGACCACTTATATCCTCGGAGCAGAGAGTCCATCATGCGTTCGAAAGTTGCCAGGGCATTGCAAAGTCCAAACGGCATGACCTTGAACTGGTAGAGACCATCGGGCGTAACGAAGGCGGTTTTTTCGCGGTACATGGGGTCAACGGAAATTTGCCAATAGCCGGACCGAAGGTCGATAGATGAAAAATATTGGGCGCCATGGAGGCAGTCGAGGGCGCCATCGATCCGAGGCAAAGGGTAGACGTCTTTATGAGTGACCTTGTTTAAATTGCGATAATCAACACAAAAGCGCCATCTCCCATCCTTCCTTTTGACGAGCACGACTGGGGAGGCCCACGGGCTGGACGACGGCTCTATGACGTCTTTAGTAATCATTTTGTCGACTTCGCGCTGAATTACTTGACGTTCCTGTTGAGATACGCGATATGGACGCCGGCGTGTAGGAATGGCGTGACCAGTGTTGATCCGGTGAGTAACGACAGATGTTTGGCCCAGAGGGCGGTCGTCGAAGTAAAAAATGTCACGATAGGACGCAAGCAGATGATGGAGATCTGTAGCTTGCGCTGGGGTTAGATCGGGAGCGATCATCTTGTCAATGTCGTCAACAGGCAGCGTGGAATTAGCATCACGAGAAGATGACACAACATGGGCGTCTAGAGCGGCAATTTGGCAATTATCAAACGGCGAGATGGTGGCCAAAGACAAGCCTTGTGGAATAACTTGAGTCATCAGGCTGATGTTGAGAAGAGGGATGGCCACTGTATTATCAACCACAGAAACAATAGTGTGAGCAAGAGCGACGTCTCGGGCCATCAGTACGTCAAGAATAGGAGACACGAGGTAGTCACCATCGGGCACATCGCGTCAAGATGACAAGGCGACGTACGTAACAGCTTGTGGTGGCAAGCGGGCGTGATGGCGAGAGCGTAAGCGCGGAGGGAGGTCGGCTGGCAAATCGGCAAGCTGCGGCAACTCGAGTTGAACAGAACCTGTCGCACAATCAATGAGTGCAGAATGACTTGACAGAAAATCCAAGCCAAGGATGAGGTCGTGGGGGCACTGCTCAATGACGGCAAATTGAACTGATGTAGGATGACCGGCTATACAAATACGGGCGGTGCACATCCCTTGAACGGCAGGAGTGCCTCCATCGGCGACGTGGAGTGTGCTGGAAGCGGCAGGCGTGAGTACTTTATGCAGGCGGCGGCGTAGGTTTGCGCTCATTACGGAAATGTGAGCTCCAGTATCGATAAGGGCTGAAATAGGCACACCATCAACGTCAACGTCTAGTAAACTTCGTCTCGTCAAAAGCGTCAAGAGAGGATTTGTGGAGGAAGTCGACAATGCAGCGTCACCTCCGGGCGCTGCACTGTTTAGTTTTCCGGATAGGCAGGAGCAGGATTAAACGGGGATGACGGCCGGCGATTCTGCGGCGAGCGAGACGACTGGCGACGGTGTGGAGGCGAGCGTGACTGATGACCATGCCGCGATGGTGAGCGGCTGCCGAACCGTGGGTAGACGTAGGGGGAAGAAAACTGGGTCGGAGGTGTGAAGCGGGTGCTGTCCTGTCGGCGGTATGGGGCAGACGACGTCCGAGGTGGCGAGGACCAGCGAGTATCGCAGTAACGGGCTACATGGCCAATACGATGGCAGTGAAAACAAATTCGTCGATTGTCGGCAGTCCTCCAAGCAGCAGGGTCGCGAGAGCGGGCCGGAAACCGCTGCTCGGGATAGGACGATGGTGGACGCCATGAAGTTTGCTGTGGGCTAGTCACAGTGCACACAGGGTGAATGCCTATGCTGGCGAGTTCCTGACGGACGATGGCTTGGACCATGGGCGCAGTGATCGGCGTTGTATAACCGGCACCGGTGTAAGCTGGAGCAGGGGCCATGGCTTCAAGTTCGCGGCGTACGATTCGAGTGACGTGATCTGGGGAAACTGGAGCTTGCGGTTGCGTTCTCGTGCGATCTTCGCAAGACGACGTTGCAGCCGTGTTGGGAAGTCGGGCAAACACGCTGTCAATGCGCCGGCTCTTAGCTTGATCAAAGCGCCGGCACTCCTTTATAATGGCGTCCACTGTGGAGTAATTCTTGCATATTAGACGATTGAAGGCGTCGTCAGCAATCCCCTTAAGAATATGCCCAACTTTGTCGGCCTCCGGCATCCCGGCATCGGCTTTGCGACACAATGAGATCACATCTTCTATGTACGAGACGTACGATTCTGTGGATGTCTGCGCCCGAGATGCGAGCATTTTGTTCGCGGCCATCTTTCGTCCTACGGGCTTCCCAAACAAGTCCAACTTTTTCTGTTTGCACGTTGCCCAACTCCCGAGTTCAGTCTCATGGTTCTCATACCACACTTTGGCAGTTCCCTTGAGGTAAAACATCAGGTTGGCCAGCATTAGAGTCGGGCCCCAGCGGTTGCGAGTACCCACATGTTCGTACTCTGCCAGCCAATCCTCAACGTCCGCCTCACCGGGATCGCCGGAACCGCTAAACGCGCCAGGATCCCGCGGTTGTTCCAGCGCGACCGTTGTTGTCGCAGGTGCAGATGCAGCCGCCGCGTCATCTTCATCCTGCGAGACACCGGGTGCAGATGAAGACGCCGTATCTTCCGCCATAGTTGCAGAAAAGCTCCTTAAACGACGGCCGCTGCGGAGTTCCGTTGCGAGGCGTGTCGTACCCTGCACCTCCACCAAATGTGACGGAGGTGAGATGTGGATTTAATAGATATTGTGAGCATTCTTCATACTTGCCATCTTCTCACCTGTATATACTCATCATCACCGCTTGGGTCTGAGTAGTGGGGCTCAGGCTCGAGGGCAATAAAGAAGAGTCTTGCGGCCTGAACGTTGTCTCACAAGTGGTGGATTGTGCTGTCCGGTCCCTCAGTCCTCTGGCTCTACTGGTGCCCCTACGACTTCCGCTACAACACACCCCTGGAGCTCCGTTCAGGTCGCCGTTTGCACCAACAGACCTCAGCAATGTCGCAAGACGAGCGCTCCAACCCTGGCGCATCTACGACGCCTGCCCCAACGGGAATTCCTTCTTGTTTGGTCACCACACCCCAGAAGGATCCACCGGTGTTCGCTGGCCTTCGTGGGGACGATGTTGAAGACTGGCTGGAGCAGTATGAGCGCGTGAGTGCACTCAACCACTGGGACGACTCTGCCAAACTCACTCGCGTCGCCTTCTACCTTACGGGTGTAGCCAAGACTTGTTTTTTTAACCACGAGCTGGACTTCGTGGATTGGACCTCATTTAAACACCAGTTGCGGCAGATTTTCGCGAACCCTTCAATCCGCTCAGACATCGCCAAAAAGAAGTTAGCCGAGCGTGTTCAGCAAACCGGCGAGTCCTACACTTCTTACATAGAAGATGTCCTCGCCCTTTGTCGCCGCGTGAACAACTCAATGACGGAGAATGACAGGGTCCGCCACCTGCTCAAAGGCATTGGGGCTGCGGCATTCAATGCCCTTGCGGTGCAGAACCCCACTACAGTCTCAGAAGTCGTCGCCACGTGTCAGCGCCTTGATGAACTCCATCTACTACGTCTGCAGCCTGACACAACTCATCTGAGCGCAACCAATGACAGCGAGCTACGCGCGTTGATTCGTTCCATCATACGTGAGGAGCTTCAAGCACAAGCTATGTCTTGCCCACTTGAGCTCCGTACGACGTCTTCTGGCAGCAGCCTCCGCAACATCGTCAGGGAAGAACTTGTTGCCATGACGTGTGCGGAAGTTCCCAGGCATGACCCTCTACCTACGCCAACTTACGCCCAGGTTGCAGCTTTCGCACCTCCTCAACAGACACAACCCCACGCGACCACAATGCACGGTTCGGTGAATGTTCTGTCACCACGAACGTCGCTTCCCCCTGCCAACGCCTGGCGCCCTCCTCGGCCAGTTTGCTATTATTGTGGAGTCCGTGGCCATATTTCCAGGTTTTGCCGACGCCGTCAACAGGACGAAAGACGGGGCTACGACTCCTATGAAAGAGACGAGTTCCGTGCTGCGGTACCGCAACATGGTCGTTCCTACCAAGGTTATGAACGTCGCTCACCATCTCCGCAGAGCCTCGACGGTGCCGGTGCTTCTCGTTTCCCCCGTCGCCGCTCTCCGTCACCGATGCGCCGCTCGTCTTCTCCCCTTCGACCATCTAATTCGTCCCCGGTCCATCGCCCGGAAAACTAAATAGTGCAGCTTCGGGAGGGAAAGCTGCATCATTCGGGCTATGTGAAACTCCTCCGCAGCGGCCTTCAAATGTACTGTTGGTATGTGTTGAAGGTGTATGGACTCAGGCATTGGTAGACACGGGTGCAGCGCTTTCCGTCATTAGTATTGAACTGTGTTCACGCTTGCGAAAAGTAAAAACGCCGTATACTGGACCTCCCCTTCGGTGTGCCAATGAAGTTCTTGTTCAGCCCGTTGGTGTGTGCACAGCGCGAGTTTTCATCGATGGCATACTTCATCACATTCAGTTTCTCGTGCTGTCGTCATGTACCCACGAACTTATCTTAGGATGGGACTTCTTTCTTCAGCGTCGGCCGTAATATCTTGTCATCAGCGAGTAGTTCATATGACGGACACGGAATTTTCATCTGATGACGATGCTCGAAAACTGCGTTTGGTCACGGCGGCCGATTGCTCCATTTCACCTGGCAATGAGAATGTTGTGACATTGACGTCTGATACCATCCTTAATGGTGACGTGTTTCTCGCTCCATGCGATCGCTGGATATCTGGTGGCATTGTAATTGCGCCTAGCTTGGTCAGGTTTCATGACAGCCGAGCGTTGGTCACAGCACGCAACACTACATCTCGGCCATTTCTTCTGTCCCAAGGTACCGTTGTGGCCTGCTTTGCTGACACTGAACCTCTTGCCCTGACGCCTCTTCACGCAGATCCACCACTCTCGCCTGCTGCTAATGATGATCATGCGACGACCACAGCGTTAACTGCCACCATCAATCCTGATCTCCCTGCGGCGCAGAAGGAAGATCTCTTCGCACTGCTTCGAAAACACAGTGCTTCCTTCGACGTCCACTCCAAGTTTCTGGGGCGCACTTCCGTCGCAGTGCACCGCATCGAAACCGAGGGCAATTCGATCGTACGCCGCCGACCATACCGCGTGTCTTCCGCAGAGCGCAAGATCATCGAGGACAACGTCACTGACATGCTGAAACGCGACATCATTCGGCCATCGTCCAGTTCTTGGTCGTCGCCTGTTGTCCTGGTCCGGAAGAAGGACGGCTCGGTACGATTTTGTGTCGATTATCGGGCACTTAATAAGATCACGCGCAAAGACGTATATCCGATGCCGCGAATTGATGATGCCCTCGACTCCCTCCAGGGCGCTGAATATTTCTCAAGTCTCGATCTCCGGTCAGGGTACTGGCAAATACCTATGCACGAAGCGGACAAGGACAAGACGGCCTTTGCAACGCCCGATGGCCTCTATGAGTTTAATGTAATGCCCTTCGGTTTATGCAACGCTCCGGCAACGTTTGAGCGTATGATAGACACAGTTCTTCGTGGTCTTAAGTGGAAAACCTGCTTATGTTATCTGGATGACATTGTCATTTTTTCTTCCACTTTCCGTCAGCATCTTGAGCGGCTGGACGAAGTTTTGACGTGCATTTCTAACGCTGGGCTTCAACTTAATACTAAAAAATGTCATTTCGCCAGAAAGAACATCATAGTGTTGGGCCACCTTGTTAGTAAAGATGGCGTGCGACCGGATCCTGACAAAGTGACTGCTGTGACACGTTTTCCTCGCCCCGAAAATCACAAGCAATTACGCAGTTTTCTGGGCCTAGCGTCTTATTTTCGCCGCTTTATCCGCGACTTCGCGTCCATCGCGTCGCCACTACACAAGCTACTGACGTCGGGCACAGCCTTCACTTGGACGAACGATTGCGACATCGCTTTTGACACGCTCAAGGCGGCGCTGACATCTGACCCCGTCCTCTGTCACTTCGATGAGCATGCCCCTACTTGTCTCCACACCGACGCTAGCGGCCATGGCATCGGTGCCGTCCTCCTACAGCGTGATGAAGCAGGTCGAGAGCGAGTTGTCGCCTACGCCAGCCGCGCACTCACGACTGCTGAACAAAACTACTCGATCACGGAACAGGAATGCTTGGCTGTAATTTGGGCCGTACAAAAATTCCGCCCATATCTTTACGGACGCCATTTTACCGTAATTACAGACCACCACGCTTTATGCTGGTTGTCATCGCTAAAGAATTTGTCCGGTCGCCTCGGCCGCTGGGTGCTCCGGCTTCAAGAGTACACATTTGACGTTCTGTATAAATCTGGGAAAAAACACCAAGATGCCGACGCCCTCTCTCGTTGCCCCCTCCCATTACCATCTTCTCTGAGCATGCCTCTTCATTGCTCGTCCCATGATGATGAGGCTACGCATCCGCTTACGTTGTCGGCACTAGCGGCTGCTGGCACTCTGTCTTCCAATCGCTACGCTCAGTTGGCCTCCTGTCAACAGCAAGATCCATACTGCCTTCGCATTGTTCAACGCCTCTGCGGAAAGTCTCCACCACCTAATGCCAGGTTGCGCCGACAACTCAGGCAATTCAAGCTTGAAAACGACGTGCTGCACCGATACGTTTACAATGATGATGGACACCGTTGGGTTCCCGTTCTTCCACGTTCGCTTCGTGCGCAGGTCCTTGAGGCCTTTCACGACGACCCATCTGCTGGCCACTTGGGATTCTGCAAAACATACAGCCGCCTTAGGAGCCGCTTCTTCTGGCCTGGCCTCTCCACTTCTGTTGCCAAGTACGTCTCTTCTTGCACCCTATGTCAACGGCGCAAGCGGCCGACTTCCGCTCCTGCTGGCTTGCTACAACCAATCCCATGTCCCGAGGAACCTTTTGCCATTGTTGGAATGGATCTAGTCGGACCTCTTCCTGTAACGTCTGCAGGATATCGCTGGATCGTGACAGCGGTTGACCATCTCACACGGTACGCAGAGACCGCTCCTCTGCGCTCTAGTTCTGCCTCTGACGTGGCCACCTTCTTTCTCGAAGCCATCGTCTTGCGTCATGGTGCGCCCCGCGTCCTATTAAGCGATCGCGGCAAGAGTTTTCTATCCACAGTTATACAAGAGATGCTTAAAACTTGTGGCACAGTTCACAAGACAACATCAGCATACCACCCTCAAACCAATGGCATCACAGAGCGATTCCACCGCACGCTAATTGATATGATATCTATGTATATCAGCCCAGCTCACGACAACTGGGACACGATATTGCCATTTGTGACGTTTGCTCACAATACCGCCGTCCAACGCACTACTGGGTATTCACCGTTCTACCTCGTTTATGGCCGTTCGGCGACATTCACCATTGACGCTGCATTCTTAAGCACTCCAAGTGACAATTCTACAACCCTAACCGAGCAGTTCGTTTCGAGGCTTCAAAAATGTCGGCAACTTGCTCGGCTCAGCACAGAAGCCAGTCAACACGATCGCAAACAGCGGTACGACAGCTCCCATCGTGACGTCTCTTTCCGTCCTGGCGACGAAGTGCTCCTTTGGACGCCTA
Organism: Rhipicephalus sanguineus; assembly: GCF_013339695.2. Lineage (NCBI taxonomy): Eukaryota > Metazoa > Arthropoda > Arachnida > Ixodida > Ixodidae > Rhipicephalus > Rhipicephalus sanguineus. Next base: position 2,789,152 of record NC_051182.1, on the reverse strand, counting down.
CTCGTGTTCCCGGGTTGTGTGAAAAGTTCCAGTCGCGATTCATTGGACCCTACATAATTAATGAACAAACATCCCCTGTAAACTATCGTGTCACCCCAGTTGAGGCTTCTTCCGACCGTCGCTGCCGTGGTTCAGAGATAGTCCACGTTTCCCGTCTGAAGCCCTTCGTTCGACGTCTCTACCCAGTCTAAGTCGCGGCCAGGCTGGCCGCTTCGGCGCACGGGGAAATTAGTGTGAGCATTCTTCATACTTGCCATCTTCTCACCTGTATATACTCATCATCACCGCTTGGGTCTGAGTAGTGGGGCTCAGGCTCGAGGGCAATAAAGAAGAGTCTTGCGGCCTGAACGTTGTCTCACAATATTTATGCCAGTGAATCGGCAGCCAATACAATATGGCTGATGAGCACCACGCGCAAGCGCTTCACGTTTTCTCGTCTTCTTTATCTTCGGAGAGCCCATGTCGCACCGTAACATATTATCCATAGGTTCCAATCCCTGTGGTGTCGTATATGGCATTTCGCCTTGAAATGGTTCAGAAAACACAGATTGAAAAATATCGATTTAAGCAGGCTGCCTTCTCTGCATCTTCCGAAAAGGTTGTTTCACCACCAGTCAAGTCCGGAATGCCAACAGAGTCCACCGTATTCGACTTCACATACTTCCATACCTCGTTGGGATTAGTAATCAGCTTTCTTTCCAGGGAAACAAAAAAAGCTATCTTTCGCTTCTCTTAATTGTTTCTTTAACATTCGACTTAACTCGGCGAGTTTTTCTTGAACATCAGCAGTTCTTGATGAACGGAAACCCTTGAAGTGCGATTCTTTTTATTATTTACTTTCTTAGGCTCGCGGTAATCCAAGGTTTATCAGCTCTTCGTTTCCCGGAGATAACCTTGGAAGGTACATGACCACTGACAAAATTAACAAGCTCGGTTTTAAAGAGCTCCCAAAGACTGCTGATGTTCATGATCGAAGAACACTCTTGGAACTCAGTGAAAAACGAAGTAAGATTGGATGATATCGCTTCATAGTTACCGTTTACATAAAAATAAATTGTTCGCGGTGACATTCTCTTTAACTTTAGTTTTGGGCAAACCAAACTACCAACAACTATCTCATGATCACTAATCCCCGTCATCATTGTAACTGACTTTATGAAGGTGGGATGATTACAAAAAACATGGCTGATCCCTCCGTCATAGGAATCGGTATAACACGAAAGTTAAACGTGTCTTCACAGAAGTAGTGCTTATTGTGTAGTGATGTATGAGAGCTTGTACAATGTCTATTCGTGTTTGGCAGCGATAGCACCGTTTGACGTGGATGCACCCATGTTGACAGCATGTCTCTATCGCGACGACTAACGCCCATGATCATTATTAAACCGTTCTGGTAGCTGACGATGTGATATTTGGACACAGCGAATCGTGAATCCCGCGTAAGGATGATATCAACAAGCTCATAATCAACACTGGTACCCGGTATGCGCTTCTTCAAAGCGTCGTCAATTAAGGAGAGAAACGGCACGGTGTGCGCTTTCTAGTAATGGGTAGCCGACGCCTGTGCTCATGCATACATAACACACACTGCGCTTCAGCAACACGGGAGGTAGTAGTGTGAGCCGCAAACGCGTGTGTCCCGCTGGCCTCTGTCTCGCAGGCGCGGCTCTCGCTCCACCAAGGCACGACATTCGCCCGTCGAAATCGCGTCCTTTCTGCAACGCGTATTGCAGCAGTTTTGTTAGTCGGTGCTCTCGCAATTGAAGCAGTCGGCCGCGGAGAAATCCCGTTGGTGCACGTGGAAGCTGCACTACTCCGATGAGCCGACGCACGCTAACACGAAGCCAAAGGCAAAGAACGTAACTGCGTCAAGCGTGCCTCGGCGACGCCAGCGCGGCCAGTCTACCTCTCTGGTATCGAGACGCTTTAAACATTACCTCCGATATCGCGTGCAATCTCGGAGGAAGCGCTAGTAAGTGTCGAACGTGAAGCATTACTTCTTTTCACACATCACAGACGGCGGCACCACCCCGCTCCGCCCGCCGCGAAAGAGAATGTGTGAAAGATATAAGGCGCGTTCGCGCCGTGTCTAGCGTCTTCCGAGTTAGCTTACTTGGTAGCGCGTCGGGCGCTTGCCGTCGCGGCCGCAACGTCGTGGGTTCGATTCCCAGCTGGGTATATTTTTCTTGGTTTTTTTCTTTCTCACCCGTTGGCGTCCATTTTATCAACGTCATATCCGTGACGGATGTACTTGGTGAACCCCGGCATAAAACACTTTCGTGTTAAAAAACAAGATCTAGTATGTTAGCACATAGCCCACTGTACCTTGTGGGAGAAGCAACAAATTGATGTAATGCGTGTTCTCTAATGAGCTCCTCAAGTGCCAAGTACGGGCCCGACCGCGAGCGCAAGACGGGAACATTACTTATCCAGTCAACATCAGGAAGGTTAAAATCCCCTCCTAGTAAAATATATTCAGTTCTTAACGTAGCCAGTGCTTCAGACAAAGCTTCCAATGGTTGCGCATTGTTGGAGTTAGGCGGCCGATAAAAAAACGCCAGGCCTGCGCTGAAACCGCAGCACAGTCACAGCGAAAGCTGGAAGAGAGGCGTTTCTAGAGCCCCGTAAGCTCTCTTGGGGCTACAATACAAGTACACTAGAAAGGTACCCACTACGCCATAAATCACAATTTTTGTGAAGTTGGGAAGCACCTACAAGGCATTATTCGTCATTCTGGCGATAAACGAGGCACCAACTACACGTCTGTAAGGCATAATGTGCACTTTGTTGACGAGACGACTGATGACAATGAAGAATTATGGCTCAGCCCTTTGTAATGGGTTGGAATCTTTAAACACCCACCAGTTATGTAATTTGCGTTGGGCGACTCCTGGTCGCTATTTCCCTCTCCCGTCATGCTGTATAACATACGTTGACGTGGGAGAGAGACGGGGGGGGGGCGAAGTACATTACTGAGACCCCGAGGAAATGGATCATGCGCTTATGGGCTTCCTTGGCAACCAATACAAGTGCACTTGCGAGGAACCCACTACGCTATAAATCATTGTAATTTTACTGAGACCCCGAGGAAGTGGATCATGAGCTTATGGGCTTCCTTAGCAACCAATACAAGTGCACTTGCGAGGAACCCACTACGCTATAAATCATTGTAATTTTTTAGATGTAGGGCAGCAGGCACTGTGGCATTTTCCGTCATTCTACGGAGAGCGTTGGTACCTGCTAAACGCATGTAAGGCATTATGCGCACTTTGTTGATGCTGTGGCTGATGACGATGAATTATGCCAGAGCCCTTTGTAATGGGTTTGAAGCATTCAACAACCTACTCGTTGCGCAATTCGCATTGTGTGACGCCTGGTTACAGAATTCGCGTTGTGCGACGCTTGTTGCTTATTTTACTCTTCTACCACGGTATATTGCATATGCTAATATGGTTCCTTCCCGACATGAAGCCTGTATAGGACTTTTTTGCAAAGCAGTTTCAAGCACCGGCATGGCTCAGAGGTTGAATACTGGGCTCCCACGCAGAGGGCCCAGGTTCGAACCTCGTTCCATCCTGGAATTTTTTTCGTATTTCGCTTTTTTTTTCTTATTTCGAGCGATACTGGTTACGGACACCGGCGGCGCGGCGGCGGCGGCGGCGGACAACTACGGCGCCAAAAACGGCCGGTGGAACGATCTCATAACAGCTTTCGCTGTAAAACAGCCCACCGCAACGTGTTGCGCTTGTGACAGCTCAATTTTACACCACACTGCTCCATGCTGAAGGCTGGTAAGTGATACCGACACGCTTTTTAATCTGTTATCAACCAATATGAAAACGCCCCCGCCGCGCGCATCGCGATCTTTGCGATAGACATTCATATGTGAAGGAAAAACTTCTGCGTTGTAAATACTGTCGTCAAGCCACGACTCGGTGCCTAAAATTATATCGGCATTCGTAGTAGCTACAAGGTCTGAAAACGCATCCCTCTTATTTCTTATGCTCCGACAGTTTACAACGACGAAGACCAGTTCTCGCTGATCGTGCCCTTGGCATTGAACAGAAGGCTTTGATTGTTATTGTTATCTCTTCGGCGTCCCACAATATTACTCATACTGCACCTACTGTGGACGGAAGCCCACAGTGTATCGCTGCACCTGGGCATGTCCACATCCACCGGGCTACCCCCTATTCATTCGCCCTGACATCCCTCCTGGGCGACTGCGATGACTAGCTCAGAGCCAGAGGAGCAGCGTCGGCTGAACCAGCGGACACGTGGACTGGCGCGAGCCAATAGGGCCCTGAACTGAGGGATCCTCCCTATGACGATCTCTCACCCTTATACATATAAAGGTTTCTCTCACTTTCTCTCTGTCTCTTTCACACAGTGAGAGTCATTGTGGAATGAGTTACTGTACATATGTTATCTTTCTTTCCATAAAATTCAAGTTGTAATTCTGCGCACGTGCTGTCTTCTCGTCTTCTAGTGTCCTTGTTTCTAGCGCAGTGAAAAGCAGTTCAAGATTAACTTCCACCAACTGACCCAACTTGGCGCCCAATTAGAGTCCCGTTAAGTCAAATGATACATACTCGAGTGACCTCATTCATTGGATCGCCTACTAAAGGGTATGTCCGTGCGCCATTCCGGCACTTGGCAGCAACGGTTGCGGCAGCAAGCGATTCTGTCCTGATACTTTGTACAGGCTTGTTGCCCTTGAAGTTGAGCATTTACTAATCGTTCTTTGCCACTGCATTGTTGCCACAAGTGTCTGTTGGGTACGTTTGAGAATGCTGTCGTGTGCTGAGCAACCGAAAGAAACAGCAAGGGTACGTGCCCAAATGTCATCAATGCCTTAGCACTTTCAACGGACCTACGAATCTTTAAAATGCATATTGATAAAATCTTGAAAAACAAAGTTCGTTAAGGATGAAAACGTGAAGCTTTCTTAACGACTAGCATCTCCGGAGCCGTATTCGCCTGAATAACTTAAGAGCGAAAGGCATTCTTGTCACGGAAGGTGAAAGCTGCCTTGCGGTACTACAATCCATTGGTGAGAAGGCAGGCTGTCCAGTCGTTCCTACCGACATTGAAATGGCTCATCGTGACAAAACAAAGAAAAACAAAAACACTATCGCGCAGACGCGCTGCGGTAGTCTAGATGATGTTGCCACGCGCGCTCCTTTTGCTTTGTTTATGTAACTGGTCCGTTACACGTATAATAACTGTCTTGCGCAAACCACGCCCGAATTTCACGTAACCTTCCAGATTTTAGGGGCGAAGCTCCTTGGGGCCTAGCCTTGTGGGCGTCCGTCATGCCACACAAATCCGAAACCGAAACTGAACACCTGCACAACGAAAAACGGAAACGAAATAAAGGAAAAACGGAATCCAGAACTCAAGACGATATAGGAATTATAAGTTGCGATTACGACTACGATTATGAAATCTTAGATGACAGTCATACGCTGCACTCAAAACACCCTTGAAATATCTTACTGAAATGAAATGGAATAAGAATTAAAGGCACTATGGTCCGAAAATCAACAAATCTCGCTATCACAATTCTGAAGGATGTGCACAGTGGGATGTGGAAGCTGTCGTGCCTACCAGTTTGACTATTGGCTCTCCATTTCACATATCATAAAGCAGTAATAACGAAGGTAAAACGGAATCTAGAAGTCAGGACAATATACGAATTCTAACAAGATGATCGAAATAAGAGCAAAGAGGAACCTAATATATACATAATATATACATATACATTATATGTATCCATATATATATATATATATATATATATATATATATATATATATATATATATATATATATATATATATATATATATATATATATATATATTATGCCACTTCATTCACATTCGCAGTGGCAACGCGCGAGTGACGTACGGTGACCTACCGGTACGATACCCAGTGCATCACCACTCGTCATGATTCACATTAGTGAAGATGCTGTGATTTTTCAAATACTGCTTATAGGTTTGAGCGCGCAAACGCGAACACTTGAGTTCATTCTGGAACTAGCACGGCCACCAGCGATAAGGCTGGAATGTTCGATGTCGCATGTCAAATTCCGACACACCCTCCCGCAGGGAAGATTATTGACAGCCGACGCTCTGTTCGTTGCTATCAGTATACGGCGTGTATAGCTTTTTTACTGTTTGACTGTCCGGCCACAAGTTCGGCCAAATAAAGAGTTTCATCTTGGACACGCCGACTGCTGTTTTTGTACATCCACCAGATGTCACGACCCCGTGACATCTGGTGGATGTGCTGCTCGTTTATGTCCCGGACGCCCCCGTCAAGCCGTGAACGCAGCCCACATTGCGAAGAAGACACCGACACCATCAGCGACAGTTGAGCCAGCCGCAGACTGAAAGGCCTACACCCAAAATGCGGACTCCTCCCGGACGAGCCAAGAGCCACGGCGACGAAGACAACAAGGACAATTACGGCCGCAGTGTCCCCCGCAGCGATTGTGATGCAGCTGCCCAGGGAGCCGCCGACGTTCCTCAAATCTGGCTAGAGATGTTTGAAAGGGTCTCGATATTTAACAACTGTTACTCCGACGACAAGTCGCGCCACGGGTACTTTTACCTGGGAGACGCAGCAAGATCCTGGTACGAGAAGCGTGAGTCCGCACTCCGAGACCGGGATCTCTTTCGGAGCACTCTTCTGTCGACGTTTACGAGAGTCGTCCAAAAGGAAAGGGCCGCGGCCTTGTGGCGACGCGGGCGCATCACCCGAAAGAAACCTTGGTCACCTTGACGGAAGAAATGAACCGACTGTTCCGCCATGCTGACCCCGACATGCTCGAGGTGAAGAAAGTCCGCTTCATCATGCGAGGAGACAAGCAAGAACTCCATGCTGGGCTGATGTGTAACCCCCCAAGACCGCCCAGGAATTCCTGACCGAAGCAACAACGATACTTGAAGTTATAAGGCGCGAATAAGACACAGACGAAGAATAGGAACACACACACACGGAGCGCCACTTCCAACATAGATGTATTTAGAAAGAGCACAGAACATATTTATACACCACGCGCGCAGTCATCGTGCCTCAATGCGCAGTCGCATTCGAGTAGCGTAACTCTTTTGGCGATAATGAAATGGAGGCAACGCTGACGCATAGATCACCTGATTCGATTATTTTCTTAGCCTCAATAATTAATCGTACTGACTTATCAGGACTTCGGCCGACTACCGCGCAGGCGCTAAAGTCCGGAACGCAATGACGATCCCGGCAGTGTATCGCGAGGTGGCCCTCTCTGCCATTTCTGACGTTATTATTATGCTGTCTTAGCCTGTCATTCAGGCACTGTTCGGTCAGGCCAACGTAACTTCTACCACACGACAAGGGGATCTCGTAGACCACGCCCTTCTGACAGCTTACATACTTGTTCTTGTGGTTGATAATGCAGGCCGGAGCTTTCCTGAGGAAAGGGTTAGTCATCTTGCAGACCCTGGAGAGTTTTAACGGGGCAGAGAAGACCACCTTTACATCAACATGATTGGCAATCTTTTTCAAATTCAAACCAACAAGCCCAGTCTGCCATTCTTACCACAACGATAAAGTCGACGCTAGAAATGCGTCGAAGCAGTACAACCGCCCACATTCCTACGACGACCATCTGGGAGGTTCAGGCACTGCAAGCTGATGACTTGTGCGACACCATCAGAGCCATCGTGGGGGAGGAGCTGCGTGAATTCTTGCCTTCCTCCAAGCCACAAGTGGACCCGATCGCCCACGTCGTACGCCAGCAAATCCAGCAATTTCTGAGAGCACCTGAGCCAGCGCAGCCTGAGCCACAAGCTATGAGCTATACAGCCGCAGCCCGCCGTACCGCTCCCCCTCACCGCCCATGTCAAGAAGCCGTCCCGACGCAATTCTGCCGCCAGACACCACCGCCGCCACCACGGGACGGCCAGCAATACACGCTGAGGAAAATCGACCTTTGGCTCGCCCCAAAGAACCGCCCGCTACCACTTCGAGGAAGCCGGCCACGACTATTGCCGCTGCCAGTACCATATCCGGAAAACAAAGGGCAGCAACCGATGGAGAGCGGTTGCCGTACGACGAAATATTGAAGATCCTCCGCCGCCGCGACAGCGTACTCCGCAAGCCGCACGAGGCCCTGACGTCAAAACTTCGTGGCCCCAAGAAGACCAGACGATGCAACGCGGAAATAGCGGAACAAGTTGACGTAGCCGTGATCCGACGCCACATCCTACCAGCAACGAAAGACGACGAACTAGTGGCCTCGACGTTTTTATCGACGGCCACAGCGTCACAGCTCTCGTCGACACCGGAGCCGACTATTCTGCCATCAGAGGACCGTTCGCCACGAAGTTGAAGGAAGTCAAGGCCGCCTAGTAAGGCCCCGAAATTCGGACCGCTGGAGGACACCTAGTGACGCCGGCGGTAATTTGCACAGCGAAAGTCACCATTAAGAACCAAATTTATTCCGCGAGCTTCGTAGTGCTACAGCTTTGCTGGAGAGATGTCATGCTTGGTATGGACTTCTTAAGCCTACAAGATGCAGTCATTGACCTGAAATCCGAGTCAATAATACTATCCACAGAAAAAGCATTACCACCGCACTCGTTCCCAAGAAAGCACTCCTTGAATGTGCTCGAAGACCATGTCATCCACCCCCCTCTCACCATCGTCATCATTCCCGTCGGCACTAAAAATCAGCAAACCTGGAGGACATCGTTGAAGACCAGCACTTGTTGATAAACGGCGGGATTTGCGTCGCAAGAGGAATAGCCCAGCTGCGTGGAGGGAAAGCAACAGTGTTGCTCACGAATTTCAGCAACGAGTACAAGCACGTGAACAAAGGCACGACGGTTGCCTACATCGAAGAAATTGTGCAAGCCACCAGTGCTTTCGCCCTCACTGATTCTACCAAATCTACTCCGTCGAACCGAGCTGTTCAACCAGCTTTCGACGTCAATCCGTGCCAAATTCTTGTCGTCGTCGACAAGAATTTGGCACACCCCAGTCGCAAAACACGGCATCATAACAGAGGAAAGTGTCAGACCACTCTGCTAGAGCCCGTACAGTGTTTAGACGCGAGAATGCGAGGCTATAAAGAAAAACGTATACGCGAAGACATCATCCAGCCTTCCAAGAGTCCGTGAAGGTCACCCATGGTCTTACAGAAGAAGGAAGGAACCCTACGCCGCTGCGTCGATTATCGCTGTCTGAACGAAATCACGAAGAAGGACGTCTACCCTCTCCCACGGATACACGACACTCTGGATCGACCTTACAACGCGAGCTGCTTTTCATCGATGGACCTGAAGATGGGCAACTGGCAAATCGATGTCGACGGGAGAAGCCGGGAGAAGACTGCCTTTATAACACCAGATGGCCTCCTCGAGTTCAAGGTGATGCCCTTTGGTTTTTCCTCGGCACCTGTGACGTTCTCGCGTGTTATGGACACTCTGCTGCCTGGATTGAAGTGGCAGACGGGCCTTCTGTACTTGGATGACGTTGTTGTATTTGCCTCAAACTTCGACGAGTGCCTCCGGCACCTTGAAGCTGCACTTAAAGCTATCAAGACTTTCGGACTTATCCTAAAGCCTGAAAAATGCCACTTCGCGTACGAGGAACTCTTGTCCTTGGCCCTTGTCATTAGCAAGTCTGGTGTTTGCCTAGACCCTCGGAAAACAGCTGCCATTGCTGCCTTCGCGCCGCCCACCGAGAAGAAGGCAGTACGCCAATTTCTGGGCTTGTGCGCCTATTATAGACATTTGGTCAAGGAATTTTCACGGATCGCCGATCCGCTGACGCAACTATCGAAGACCGACGTCGAATTCAGGTGGGAAACGGCACAAGTTCAAGCATTTCAAGAATTGAAACGACGCCTGCAGATGCCTCCGATACTTGCGTATTTCGACGAAAACGCCGATACGGAAATACATACCAACGCAAGCAGCGTAGGACTCGGCCCCGTTGTTCTGCAAAGGACTGACGGAGTGGAAAGTGTTAGCAATTATGCTAGCCGGTCGCTACCCAAGGCAGAAGCTAACTATACTACAAGAGAAAAGGAGTGCCTTGCCATCATCTGGGCTACGTGAAAGTTTCACGCCTACATCTACGGCAGGCCCTTCAAAGTTGTGAGCGACCACCACGCCTTGTGTTGGCTAGCTAACTTGAAGGACCCTGCAGGTCATCTCGCACGAGAGAGCTTGAGACTTCAAGAATTCGACATTACCGTCGTTTACAAGTCCGGAACAAAACACTCTGACACCGACTGCCTGTATCGAGCCCCCGTGGACCTTAAGCCACAAGACGACCAGGATGATTACTGCTTCTTGGGAACCATAAGTGCCAACGGCCTCGCTGAGCGACAGTGATTCGACCGGGAACTCAGAGGCCTTATGGAATACCTCAAGCGCAATACCACCGTCGTTCCGAAAGCATTGACGCGAGCACTGCCATCGTTTTTCTTACGCAACGGCGTTCTACAAAAGTTACACCATGCCCCACTTAAGGGAACCATGTTGGGATGCGAAGCAGCGCTGGGTGTTCACTTGTGTTTCCATTGTTGTTCCATTTGTATGTTTCCGTGTATGTTTCATTTGTGTGTGGAGTTGTGTATATGTTGTGTACCACTTATGTTATTCCCCCCAGCTCGATGTTTCCGTTGCGCTTCGGCTTCGCGGTTCCTCGCAGCTTCGAGATTCACTTGACGGCGTTGCCGTTTACGTTCAGCTTCGCGAGCGTCCATAGCGCCATTGCGAAGGAGAGTGAAACGGGAGCGAGCGCGCGCCGCATTATATACGAGCGCAGATCAGTGGCGGAGAGAGAGAAACGGTAGAGGAGAAACAAAGTAGAAGCAGCGCTCACGCCATCTCCTCCACCCCGCCTTCTCCCACCTCCTCGCACTCACGCGGGGAGAGGGCGGAGAGTGGGCGCATGTGCAGTCGGAGAGCGGACGCGTGAGGGAAGGACGACAGCCCCAAGAAAAGGTTCCTTCGCATCTAAAAGAAAAGCTTCTCACCACTTCGAGCCAAGTACCTTCTCGTGGTGCCTTCAGCATTGCGACTAGAAGTCTCGAGCGCCTGTACGACGACCCGACAGCGGGACACCTCGGTGTTTCCTGAACGCTGCCAAGAATACAGGAAAAGTACTACTGGCGGTGCCTTGCCGCCAATGTCACTAGCTACGTAAGGGCATGCAGATACTGTCAGCGATGCAACACACCGCCAACAAGACCAGCAGGCTTTCTTCAGCCGATCTAGCCACCTCGGCGACTGTCCCAGCAGATCGTTATGAATCTCCTGGGGCGTTCCCAACGTCGACTTGTGGTAATAAGTGGATCGTCGTAGCTATCGACTACCTGACCCGCTACGCAGAAACGCGGGCTCTGCCCAAAGGCAGTGCCGCTGAGCTAGTCAAGTTCCATTAGAATGCAGCGCTTAAAGAACACAAACACTTAGAACGAAAACGAGGACGGGCGCTGACTGCCAGCAGTTGGTTTATTGTGCGTTCACATAAATAAAGAGGGCGAGAAAAAGAAGGGAGGGGGAACATGGAAGGAAGAGGAGTTATGCGCATGGGTGTGACTATGACATTATGCCAAGCTGCTTCTGATTACTGGCTGAGATATCTGAATTCCTTGTCTGTAAGTGTGAGCGAAGGGGCACTGACACAAGCCGCGCCTTTGCACATCATGGTGTACGTTTCAAAAATTTCACGTGCCGGATTGTCCTTGTATCGGCGCAACACTTTGGCTTTTTTCAGGAGCGGAGTGCACCCACAGTCTGCGCAATGGATTGCTAAATTGCTACCGCGCTTGTTCTTGACGTTGTTCGCGTGCTCTCGCAGACGATCATTGAGACAACGTCCCGACTGGCCGATGTACGATCTGCCACAGGTCGTGGGAATCTCGTACACGATCTCTTTTTTGCACTGTACATAGGGCGGAGCGTGATTCTTCCCGCAGGATTGGGAGTCGGGGGGATTTCCGTTGACGCGTTTGCACAAAGATGAAAGTTTGTTCGGGGCTGAAAACACTACACTCACACCTGTTCTTCCAGCCGCTTTTTTGATTCGATGCGAGACTGCATGAACATAGGGTAGGACAACTAATTTCGATCTGTCGAGTGGAGGCCGTACTTTTTCTTTTGGGCACCTGATGTCTCGGACCAAGACTTCAATGAAGGTTGAGAGGAGGGGTTCCGGGAATCCACTATCCTTGAGGCGCTTAAGCTGGTCATTGAAGCTGCGGTGTATCTTGTGTAGGCAGCTGCGTGAGAGGGCGTTCTTCATTGCTCCGAGTGCAACAGCGCGCTTAACTGTCCTTGAGTGTGCCGACGAAAAGGGGAGAAGTTGCTTCTTGGACCGGGGAGCGTAGGCCCAGCAGATGTGTTTGCGTCCCAGGTGGAGTTCAAGATCTAAAAAGCGTATGTGTGCATCACTTGGAAGTTCTTTCGTGAAGGATAAGCCATGAAACGTTGTCTCGAAGGCACTGAAAATTCGTTCCACTTCTGCAGGGGCATCTTCTAGCTTGGCAGGGAATAGCACCAGGAATTCATCCACGTATCGGAAAATCTTGATAGAGCCTTTGGAGGCCAGTTGATCCTGGAGTTTTCTGTCGTAGTGCGCCAGAAGTAGGTCACTCAAAATAGGGGCGATTCGAGAGCCAATGCAGACCCCATTTTTTTGTACTAGCAATTGGCCGTTATGCATAACCACCGTTGATCGAAGGTATAGGTTCAGCAATTCCAGAAAATTTGGTACGTTAGTCCCAATGGCGTTTTGGAAACGCACAACTCCTACCTCGTCTATGCCATCTTGAACGACAGATACTAGAGCATCTTGAGGTAGGCTGTAGTACAGATCTTTTATATCCACAGAAAATGCGTAAGTTTCAGTGGCACAGGAGTTCTTCAGGTATTCGCACACCGTGGACGAGTTGCTGACCAGGAATGGATCTCTTACTTCCAAAAATGACAGACTTCTTTGCAGATAGGTGCCTAAACAACGCTGCCACGTTCCGGCTTCGGACACTATCACCCTGAAAGGATTGCCTTGTTTGTGTGTCTTTGCTGTAAAGAAGGCAGACAGGCTAAGCTCTTTTGTGAGCTTGATAGAAGCTGCCAGCTTCGAGAGACCAGCCTTTTCACACATTTCAAAGGCTAACTTCTTGGCTTTTGCCGGGCGAAACCCTTCCGATATTTTGAAGTTGTCACGGAAGGCATTATCTGATGACTGTTTGTACAGTTTCGACTCAGCCACAACAAAACCTCCCTCCTTATCTGCTAGCAGCAGCTTCAGATCGTTGTTTCTTAGGGAAGAGACCACATTGGACAGGTTAACGCGACTATAACCTGTGGGGCAGGTCGGTAGAGCTTCAACACACTCTAAAATAACCCGATCGTTTTCGGGGGGCGGTGCCTTACTAGCAGCAGTTCTGATGAGGGATAGCGTCTCGGCCTTGTCCATCTTAGGGGGAACGCAGAACTTCGGGCCAAGCCCCAGAAGTTCTTCTACTGGTCTAGGTAAAGTGAAATCGCCAAGCTTTGTGACAGGCTACCAGGGGGACGAGCGGGCGGTCTTTTCGGCAGCTTTGGAAGAATGTGCAGCCACAGCTTGTCCGAGAGTTGCGCGACTACTTTCAACTCTTGGCTGAAGGAAAGTTCTTGCCTTCTTGAAGAACCAATGAACAGCGAAGCCGTAGGAAGTCCTTGAGTAACCCGATCTGCCTCCAAGTCTCAGTTCTCAGCAGGCGGCATATCCGAGCACCTTGACCTTGGGAAGGTGGGAACGGGCCCATCAACTGGGCTACGAGAGGTGGGAGGAATGCACGTTTTATGGCGTATGTCAGGAGGCGGGCGTTGCAGGTGGCGTGAACCAGCAGAGTGGACACGACGGAAGGTTCCAGGAAAACACCGAAGGGAAGGGGGCTCGCTGAGGAAGCAAGGTGACTTAAGAGGGTGTTGAGGCGAGCTCGTTGGTACGGATCCATTAGAATGCAGCGCTTAAAGAACACAAACACTTAGAACGAAAACGAGGACGGGCGCTGACTGCCAACAGTTGGTTTATTGTGCGTTCACATATATAAAGAGGGCGAGAAAAAGAAGGGAGGGGGAACATGGAAGGAAGAGGAGTTATGCGCATGGGTGTGACTATGACATTATGCCAAGCTGCTTCTGATTACTGGCTGAGATATCTGAATTCCTTGTCTGTAAGTGTGAGCGAAGGGGCACTGACACAAGCCGCGCCTTTGCACATCATGGTGTACGTTTCAAAAATTTCACGTGCCAGATTGTCCTTGTATCGGCGCAACACTTTGGCTTTTTTCAGGAGCGGAGTGCACCCACAGTCTGCGCAATGGATTGCTAAATTGCTACCGTGCTTGTTCTTGACGTTGTTCGCGTGCTCTCGCAGACGATCATTGAGACAACGTCCCGACTGGCCGATGTACGATCTGCCACAGGTCGTGGGAATCTCGTACACGATCTCTTTTTTGCACTGTACATAGGGCGGAGCGTGATTCTTCCCGCAGGATTGGGAGTCGGGGGGATTTCCGTTGACGCGTTTGCACAAAGATGAAAGTTTGTTCGGGGCTGAAAACACTACACTCACACCTGTTCTTCCAGCCGCTTTTTTGATTCGATGCGAGACTGCATGAACATAGGGTAGGACAACTAATTTCGATCTGTCGAGTGGAGGCCGTACTTTTTCTTTTGGGCACCTGATGTCTCGGACCAAGACTTCAATGAAGGTTGAGAGGAGGGGTTCCTGGAATCCACTATCCTTGAGGCGCTTAAGCTGGTCATTGAAGCTGCGGTGTATCTTGTGTAGGCAGCTGCGTGAGAGGGCGTTCTTCATTGCTCCGAGTGCAACAGCGCGCTTAACTGTCCTTGAGTGTGCCGACGAAAAGGGGAGTACTACAGCCTACCTCAAGATGCTCTAGTATCTGTCGTTCAAGATGGCATAGACGAGGTAGAAGTTGTGCGTTTCCAAAACGCCATTGGGACTAACGTACCAAATTTTCTGGAATTGCTGAACCTATACCTTCGATCAACGGTGGTTATGCATAACGGCCAATTGCTAGTACAAAAAAATGGGGTCTGCATTGGCTCTCGAATCGCCCCTATTTTGAGTGACCTACTTCTGGCGCACTACGACAGAAAACTCCAGGATCAACTGGCCTCCAAAGGCTCTATCAAGATTTTCCGATACGTGGATGATTTCCTGGTGCTATTCCCTGCCAAGCTAGAAGATGCCCCTGCAGAAGTGGAACGAATTTTCAGTGCCTTCGAGACAACGTTTCATGGCTTAACCTTCACGAAAGAACTTCCAAGTGATGCACACATACGCTTTTTAGATCTTGAACTCCACCTGTGACGCAAACACATCTGCTGGGCCTACGCTCCCCGGTCCAAGAAGCAACTTCTCCCCTTTTCGTCGGCACACTCAAGGACAGTTAAGCGCGCTGTTGCACTCGGAGCAATGAAGAACGCCCTCTCACGCAGCTGCCTACACAAGATACACCGCAGCTTCAATGACCAGCTTAAGCGCCTCAAGGATAGTGGATTCCCGGAACCCCTCCTCTCAACCTTCATTGAAGTCTTGGTCCGAGACATCAGGTGCCCAAAAGAAAAAGTACGGCCTCCACTCGACAGATCGAAATTAGTTGTCCTACCCTATGTTCATGCAGTCTCGCATCGAATCAAAAAAGCGGCTGGAAGAACAGGTGTGAGTGTAGTGTTTTCAGCCCCGAACAAACTTTCATCTTTGTGCAAACGCGTCAACGGAAATCCCCCCGACTCCCAATCCTGCGGGAAGAATCACGCTCCGCCCTATGTACAGTGCAAAAAAGAGATCGTGTACGAGATTCCCACGACCTGTGGCAGATCGTACATCAGCCAGTCGGGACGTTGTCTCAATGATCGTCTGCGAGAGCACGCGAACAACGTCAAGAACAAGCACGGTAGCAATTTAGCAATCCATTGCGCAGACTGTGGGTGCACTCCGCTCCTGAAAAAAGCCAAAGTGTTGCGCCGATACAAGGACAATCTGGCACGTGAAATTTTTGAAACGTACACCATGATGTGCAAAGGCGCGGCTTGTGTCAGTGCCCCTTCGCTCACACTTACAGACAAGGAATTCAGATATCTCAGCCAGTAATCAGAAGCAGCTTGGCATAATGTCATAGTCACACCCATGCGCATAACTCCTCTTCCTTCCATGTTCCCCCTCCCTTCTTTTTCTCGCCCTCTTTATATATGTGAACGCACAATAAACCAACTGTTGGCAGTCAGCGCCCGTCCTCGTTTTCGTTCTAAGTGTTTGTGTTCTTTAAGCGCTGCATTCTAATGGATCCGTACCAACGAGCTCGCCTCAACACCCTCTCTAGTCAAGTTCTTCGTTGAGAACATCGTCCTATGTCATGGCGCCCCAGATGTCCTCATCACAGACAGAAGCACCACCTTTGCGGCGAACTTAACTCAGGCGATCCTGAGATACGGCCGGACAAGTAACTGCCATACAACCGCCTACCACCCACATACAAATGGTCTCACTGAGCGTCTAAACAAGACAATCGCTGACCTGCTGGCCATGTACGTCGACGTCGAACACAAGACCTGGGATTCCATCCTTCCGTACTTGACCTTCACATACAACACGGCCCTGCAAGAAACGACGCACATGACGCCTTGCAAGTTGGTCTACGGAAAGAACCCGGCTACGACGCTCGATGCCATGTCACCCGACGTCCCCGACGAAGAAAACATCGACGTCACTGGTTACCTTCAGCGCGCTGAAGAAGCCCGACAGCTCGCCCGCCAACGCATCAAGAATCAGCACATGACTGACAGCCGGCGCTACTATTTTCGACGACGCTTCGTGCAATACCAGCCTGGCGACGTGTTTGGGCTGGACGCCGATACACCAGCGTGCACTCAGTAAAAAACGTCTTCGGTGATACTTCTGGCCATTCGAGGTGCTTCGACGTCTCGGCGCTCCAGACTACGAAGTCAACCGGACGGTATTACGAACTCCAAGCGACGTCGCGCACGACCTGAAGTCGTGCATGTCGTGCGCCTCTGGCCTTTTTCATGCATTAGTGAACCTTTGGAGTCTACTTTTTTGCTTTGTTATTGCAATTTATTTGTGTATGCGCTTGTCTTTTCCCCCTTCTATGTTCTGTAACAAGTCTTTTCCCCCTTCTATGTTCTGCTCCGGACGGTGCTTTTTCCGGGGGGGGGGGCAATGCCACGCGCCGTTCTTTTGCTGTGTGTATGTACCTGGTCCATTACACGTATAATCACTTTCTTTTGCAAACCGCGCCCGAATGTATGAGAAGCTTCCAGATTAGTTCAGTATCTTCTTATAGGCTTGAGCGCTCAAACGCGAACAGTTCACTTTATTCTGTAACTAACGCGGCCACCAGCGATAAGGGTCGAATGTTCGATGGCGCATGTATAAATGCGACACGCCTTACCGTAGGGCACATTGTTGACGGCCGACGCTCTGTTCACCGCTATCAGTATTGGGCGCGAGGCCTACCACTGGAGACGCAGGCGCTGCAAACTGCTGTGACGCGCAGGGTTGGATCACGTGACCTCGCCTCGCTCTGGCGAAGGGAAGCGGACGGTTGAATGCGGTGTTTCTAACCGGGATTTTATGGCGTTTTCGCTTTTGAACAACGTTGTTTTGCTCTCACTTCTTTTGTGTGGAGCCCTAGAGACTACACAGTCCTGAAAAGTGAAGTAAAAGTTATCCGCGGCATGATACATTTCTGCTCCGTGCCCCAGTGCACTACGTACGCGAAGGGGCCAGGCGTGAGCTTTCACTTTTACTGCTACCCTGCTTTTTACGAGCATGATGCCGCTGTCACCTGTCTTTCTTGATTGTTATTTCAAGCCTATGGTGGTAAAATGGACACCGACCACGAATATTCACATAACAGCAAGACGTCCCGGCTCCCGCACGAGAGCCTTCTTCACAGTGAAAAATGAATGGGCAAACAGTCCGGTTATGTATGTTTTAAAATATGACGTAGGCAACGTGCGGACATGTGTGGAAAGTTGCCGTCATGACGATTGAGTGTGTACGCCGTTGTCTGGAGATTCAAGAAAGCCGAGATGTCCAGTTTTTTTTTTCTCTTTCCATTATCTTTGCCTTGTCCCAGTCTATTTCTGTGGCCAGCTGCTTCTGCGTGTTCGGCCAGCGCGTTCCATGAAAACTTTCTTACATCATACATGTGCTGCTTCAGTGTTTGCTAAAAGTTACCTGTCTCAACGATGTAACTTCCACCACAGTCTCCTCCTCCCCCTCCTCCCGTGATCATTTTATTTGTCCTCGTGTGTTTTCCCGACCTCACGAGTTTCCGTTAGACTCTCGATTTCAGTTCATGGGGTTCCTTGCTTATAGATTATTTCTGTAAAACGAGCACATAGCCAGTGTCACTTGTTCTTCTCTATGTTGTTTTACGCTATACAGGCGAGAACGTGGCCAGCTTCAAACACTTCCAACACCTTCCAACAGCAGCCGAAGGGTCATACTGCGTTTCAATGAAGCTTTATAAACACTGGACGCTGCTATTTTCACTGCAACATAAAATTGTCATTTAGACCACGGTAAGTTACACCTTGCGGCATCGCCATTCATGTGCGCCAGTAATACGTCCGGCTGGCACACAGTGCATTTGCTATCGCAATCGAGCCCGAGCGGGACCGTATTTTTCGATCGCGATTCGCCTCTTTGTGCAAGCTGGATAACGGAGTCAATCGTAGGAAATTTTCATCCCGATGTGGCTCGGTGGCGGTCGAAAATGCACCGTGTGTCATAAAAAATTCGCTCAATGAGAAGCAACATGTAGATAATAAAATCATGCGGCAGACAAACTCATGTGAAATGTTATCTAGCTACAACACGGAATGAGGCACGCGCGTGCATATATGGCTCTGGTGTTTTTGTCCTGCAATCATATGAGAAAGGTTGCGGCTGCATGAATCTCTAAGTATGCTGGATTTCTTGCCACAAATCGGAGAAACCGCTTTCGTCGTGCTTCATAGGGTTATGTGTACTAAACAGGAATGTAAAGTTGACATCCTTGTCGTGTCAAGGGCGGCCCGTTTTTATAAGCAAACCTACAATGAATGAAGTTGCACGGTTGCACGCATATCTTGCAGCAAAAATATGTTTCTTTGCCGAAAAACTATTCGCAAAACGATTCGTTACCTTTTACAAAATCAGCGTGCTCGGCCCCTCTGGTTTTCATATCGGTGGCTATAGCAGACGACGCCGGCAGTCAAGGCGCTGTCTCAGACATTATGGGCAAAGTAACATTTTTTTTTCTGAGCAGTTGTTTAGCATTTCGTACAGTCAGTGACAAAGCCGCAGCAGTATTTTACTGTCTTCGTCAAAGCGAAGTATAACAATAATAATAAAAAAAGCAGACGCGAAAGCGGCTGCGGGCTGAGCGGGAGAGGGCTGGCGGAGCAATCCAACCTTGCACGTCACAGGCATGCCTCCGCATGGCGGCGCCATGGTATGTCCTCGCGCCCAATACAGCGTGTATCGCTTCCTCACAGTTTGACTTTGCTTCCTGGTCACAAGTTCGGCCAAATAAGGAGCTTCATCTTGGACACGGCGACTGCTGTCTTCGTCGACGTCACGATCCTGCTCAAGCGCTGACCCCTAGGTCACGGGATCGAATTCCGGCCGCGGTGGTAGCATTTCGATGGAGGCCAAATGCTAGAGGCCAATGCCTTTAGATTTAGGCGCACTTTAAAGAAACTCAGGCTCAGGAAACTTCTGGAGGCGGCTACTACGGCGTCCCTCATAAGGGTATCATGGTTTTTGGAAGTAAAACCTCAACAATTATTATTATTATATTATCGCGCATTTCTTTTCGAGATCGAAGCGAAATCAAATCACTTGTAAAGCCTAAGGAGGCTAAACTCACCACATCCTCATTGGATCTTCGGCAGCTGCAACTCTCGATATTCGGTGAGCGATGACGTCACGGTAGAGACCAAGCGAATTGGCGCGCAAGCTCTCGAAGTGTGCGAACTTCGAGAGCTTGCGCGCAATTCGAGACTCCACCGCAGGTTTCACTTTAGCGGAGCTGTTTCATTACAGTGCCAAAGGTCCGGAATGATTTCGTTCTCCCATTACATGCACAGCGCAAAATGACACACGACCACACTTACCTGCCCGGTCTCCAATTCGGACCAAGGAGATGCCTCTCCTCCCCCCGAGAAAAAATTGGTGCCTACGCCCCTGCTGTTAGGATCCGGTCCAGACTCCTGGGATGCCCTCAAGGTACAGTGGCGTCTACGCTGCTCAGTCGAATGGCGTTCCCGTAGACGTCGTATGTCGGAAGAACTAGCTGATACTGACAAAGCTACGCATTGCTCTTCGGGTCAATCGACTTACTCCTTTGATGCGCACATGGCAGCGAGAGCAACGGGGACGTTTCCAACTCCTTATTGTAGCATCGTCATTGTCGGCGGCTGCTTGGCGCTGTAATTCATGTGCTGAGACCGAGGTTCTGCGTTTTGCGAGAAGCTCGCTTCTCAGACAGACGAGTCCGTTGATTACTCAGGCCGCCAGAGCCCTTCCCGTTGAGTCACCACCTGCGCGTGACCTATTCGTAGCTCATTTTGAAAACATGGTTTGTACGACTATGACAACACATCATGATACCGCCGGGACATTCACAAAGCCTAGTGGGCTGCCTCAGGTTCCACCTGAGGAAGCTGCAAAAATTTGTGCAAGTCCGTCATCTGTTGAGGTGAAAGGGGCATTGTCTTCCATTAAGCGTGGTTCGGCCCTGGCCGCACTGGTTGCCCGTTGAGTTTTAGTTAACTTTTTGGCATGACATTGGTGCCATTTTCACGTATGTTTTTTTGCCGCTGCTTCGAAAACTTTGATTTCCCGGATAACTTTCACGATGGCCGTATTGCGTTAATACCTAAGCATGACCAATCGTCAGTTCGCCTAGAGGAATGGAGGCCAATTACACTTCTCAACATCGCTTGCAAAACTTTTGCAGCAGTTGCCACTCGGCGTTTGAGAAGCCTGATGCCTTCCTTAATGGGACATTATCAGGCGTGCTCGATTTCTGGAAGAGAATTTCACAGTCTCTTTTTTCTTACGCGTGGTATCATAGCGTACACGCTGGAGAAATCACAACGTGGACTCTTGGTCTCACTTGATCAAGGAAAGCATACGATCGCCTCAAACATATCTACATATTTAGAGTAAAGGCAGCGTTTGGCTTCTCGCAGAGTTTTGTTGAGCTTCTCAAACATGTCTATACAAGTATATAAGGTATGTTGTGTCTCGGTGGCTATGAAAGTGCTCCATTTCCTGTTCAAGTTCGCCAAGGGTGTCCTCTATCACCCTTCTATCGCCAGCACAAGATCCCTTATGCATTCGCCTAAGACGACACAAAGGCGAAAGCCATCTTCTTCTTCTTCTTCTACTTCGTCTACTTCTTCTCAGTCGTTGTATTGATACTCCTGCACCCCCCCCCCCTTGCGAAAGCTTTCTGCACCCTAACGTGGTTTTTAGGGGCGAAGCTCCTTAAGGCGGCACCCGTTCGTCCCTCGTAGTCGTAGTAGTGCGTAATCAGTCGTAACGCTAGTACCAGATCTTGACCTCCAAGGTGGTGCCGGTGGGAGATTTTTCTGTGCGTTGTTGAACAATAAAAAATTCTCATCGTGCGCGTTAACTAAAAGCCGAATTCTTCTGTCTCTCATTCCCCATTAGCAGCCATTGGCATGTTCCAGTAGGAAACGTTAGTAGAAGTAGAAGTGTAAGTGTTAGCTAAAAGCCGACTTCTGTCTCTCATTCCCATTAGCAGCCATTGTTTACCTCCAAGGTAGTGCCTGGTGAGATTTCTCCTGTGCGTGATTAAACAATAAAAATTTTGTTCAAAACGCCGTTGATTGATGAAATAAACCAACGAAAGACGCCCGATGTTTTCTAAAAGCAAAACGAAAGAACGCCAGATGTTTCTAAAGCAAAACGAAAAGACGCCAGCTGCTTAACGAAAGACGCCAGATGTTTTCTAAAGCAATGGTTTTCTAAACAATGAAAATTCACAGCGTAATGTAAAATTAAAGTGAGCTGCAAGTCGTCATAACTCATCGAACCTTTGTATAACGCGCCCGATCATCACGTCGGTGATGATGTACTGGGCAGAATTCCGGAAGATTCACGGTTTACCGATGAACCTCCGCAGCTTCGCCCACTCATCATCATTCACTCCCTGGATATGCTGTGATTTTTTCCTCGAACGCCAGGCTTACTTTAAGTGTGATTGCGAGCGCGCGCGTGGGCGCTAGGCGGCATTGCGTGGCGGCCATGGTAACTGTGCAGCTCACGATGCTCAAATCAGCGAACAGCCGTGGACTTTGGGTATATGGCGCTGTAATTTGGGTGCATGGCATCATTTTTAGAGAGCAAAGGGAGCGATGTCTAGCTGACTTTGAGATTTCACTTTGAGCGCGTGTTCTCAGAAGCCTTGACTAGATCGGCCGCATGTTCTGAGCATGCTGAAAAACTGTTACCGGGCTTCTATTTAAGGAGATACACGTGCTGACTTATGCACTCAGAACTGTTTTTGTTAATGCGATAGGTCTCTAGGACGACCTTATTTTATGTCTGTATTATATCATGATATCATTAAACAGTGAGTTGCACTGATTCTTCGCGCAACATGCGAACAGTTTCGATAATCGGTCATTAGATTTGTATTTTCTCCATTGCTCTCGTAATCACACATACGCGCACCTTCTAGTTTGTCTTATACGGGTAATGCCACGTGGCAGAGGAACCTGGTAAACCACGTAACCGCAGGCGCGTACCTTTCCTTTATATCGTATGCAATGAACCCTCAGTTGAGAATCAACGCTTTCCATGAGTACCTTTTGCCGTCCGGGTTGTATTTTGGGCTGTACAAGTCAATGAAGCCGATACTGCCTTATCTTCAGTATGCTAATTTTAAGCGGTGTTGATTCACACAAGTTCAGGGCCTCATTAGTTATTGTTACTAAATTTCTACCTAAACTTCACACAAACGTTAAGGTGCTATCATCTGGATGTACAAATTTAGAACGATTGCGTCAATGAAAATTACAAACAGAACAGATCCCAAAATGTTTGCCGGAGGCACGCCACATTTAAAGTGTTTTAACGTGTAAAGCAAATAGCGGTGACAGTGTTGGCTATACGGTTTTAAAACAATGTAATGAACATTAACTACTCAAGGTATAGTCAAGCGTTGCTCGTATGCGCCGACGACTGCTACCTATGATATGGGCATCATATCACCGTAGCGCTCAGTTCGCTGCGATAAAGCTGGCATTTTACCCTAGCGCCCGCGCCAGCGGTACGTCGGACCATAAGCTACCCTCTACGCGCCAGTGAAGTCGTCGTGCCAGGCAAGCCCATGATATGCGCACAACTACTACATACAGATAAATTCGTCGGTACACTTCTTAACGCTTGGTTACAAGCGAAAAATCCGCATAGGCTCGCTGCCTGCTTCGCATGAGAGCGAGTCCTACAAAATGTGGGATCTGCCAAATTTTTTTGCTGAGCGCCTGCTTTTGAGTTTCGGATAGTATCACGGAACACGGGAGCGGAAATTTAAAGTCAATCGAAGAGCTTTTGGAAGTTCACTCTAAGTATTTAAATTTGCAGCCAGATATGATTCCTGCTCTAGATAATACGCGTCTGCCCTGTGATATATATTTTACGTGTGCCTGTTAGCTAGAACACCAACCATTCCATGACACGTGAGGAGAAGGCATTGTTTGAAACATCGCGCGACTGAATTATGTATTTACTTCTTGTTCATTCGGATGCTCCTCAACAAAAAGAAAGCCAGTATTCCTTCCCGATTAGTTGAAATAGCCCTTTGTGCACTGCGTGCTCAAATATTTATTCGCATTTCTTATTCAGTTCTCCACGAAATGTAGGACAGTTTATAAGTTTACTGAGGAAAGGTACGTGGCTGACAGCGCTTTAGCGCTACGGAGACGTTTAACACGCACACGCTTGTTTTTATTCCAGTAACAGTACATAAAGGTAACTGTACAGCATAAAAATTTCTTCGATTGATTACTTGCACGACAGTAATGGAACAAAGGTCCGGTTATTTCACGGGACCAAAGTACGCTTTTTTCATACGAAGAATGTCCGCTGCCTTCTGTCAATCTACTATAACGCAACACAAACGCTCAAGATAATGTAAAGAAACAAAGACGTGGCTTCGCGTGAGATTACCACTGATATAAATGTAAACTACGCCGTTTGGATTAATTTTGACCATCAGCGCTCCTTAACGCGCACCTTAATCTAAGTACACGGGTGTTTTGTATAAATTTCGCCACAAGTTAAAATTGCCCTAGGCAACTCAGTTTTGCGATTTCCGTGTCATTTCGATTTCTGTTCTTTTCAGGGGACAATTTAAGTACCGAAGTGTCAGACGTGGCTTAACAGAAATATTTCTCTCTAGTGAGACCAGGACCGTACACAACTAAAGCTCATCGCGTAACGTATAAACAACACCTAACCACATGCGAGCCTTTTTTTACCACCGAGCTGCTAAAAGGCTATACAGTAAAACCTCGGTGATACGAATCACGCGGGGTCAACAAAAATATTCGTATCATCCGAAATTCGTATCACCAGAAAACAGGGAAAATTAATATGCGACAAAAGAATGCTTGCATATGTTTTCATTTATTGTTTCTCAGGGACACAGCAACGTCATGAAGAGTTCTGAATGATTGCCAGTATTGTTTTTAGATGTCAACGATCATACTTGTACTTGTAAATATGCGGCGCGTGCGCGCGTGTGTAAATAATTAACCAGGTGTGCTGTGACCCGTGACAGCTAGTAGCCCCTTCCAAAGTCTTAGTACGCTTTTTTGCATGACTATTAAAGTGGTGCGGCGGAAATGGCTTATGGAGCGCTTTGCACGAGTTTGAAAGGCAGAAAATTTTAGGACCGCTGTCCTTTGTTGTTATTGATTACTTATCACGGCGGCTGCTGTTTCGGATGTTTTTCGAGAGATTTACGGCCGTGCCCACACAATCGGGAGGTTTGCTCAAGAATGGTGGATCTCCTGTGGAAATCGGAGAGTTAGCAGGTGTGTTGCTAGGCCAAGCTCCTTCGCGAAGACATTGCTTGCATCTACGTGGCAGGCACGTGTAAACAAAGTACAGTGACGCCATAGGAGTGCGCAGGGATGGCAGGGGGGGGGGGTGGCCGCCCCCCCTAGTCACCTAAGAAGAGGGGGCGCAAAGCCTGCCCCATACATTGACTTAACAGGGAAGGGGAGGGCGCCGCGATGAACATTCACCCCCCCCCCCTGAAGGGGAACCCTGCGCATGCCTATGAGTGGCGCTTCCTCGAACACAACACCACGCGTCGACGCGTTAAAAAAGAAAGAGAGAGAGAGAGAGCGCGCGCGCTACATTTAGCGACACCTGTAATCTAAACACGAAGGCACATGAAGGCGCATTGAGACCTCCAAGATTCGCGCGCAGTCTCGGATGTCTCGGAGGTTACGACACGCCTCTGATGGCCTGTTCTGACAAAATGGTGGCGCGGCGCGCATGACCGCGCGTGATTGGCTTGTCTCCCACAACAGCACGGGCAGCATCCGTTCGTACTTGCGCGGTAGCGTACGTTCGTATCAAACAGCACCGGGTGAAAATCGGTTCGTATCAACCGTACTCCATGACATTGCAGGCTAATGGGCCTTGGCCGGGACCACAGAAAAATTCGTATCACCCCGAAATTCGTACGAGCCGTGATCGTATCACCGAGGTTCTACTGTATTCACATGAGACTTAATACTTCTCATCTTTAGGACAACGCCAAGTGCACTTTGCAATGGGCTTGAGCCAGAGAGCGGCACCTACACTGATATGACTCTCGTGAGCGGAGGGTACGACAACCACACACAGCACTCTCGACAAGTGCACTCTGTTATCTTATTACAGTACATATACAGCAGATCAAGGCCAAATGCTTCTTTACATCGTGTTAGGCATACGTACGAGCGGTTAAAGTTGCACTAACGCAAAGGAACAAAGCGCCTT
The DNA here is from genome assembly GCF_013339695.2 of Rhipicephalus sanguineus. Classification (NCBI taxonomy): domain Eukaryota; kingdom Metazoa; phylum Arthropoda; class Arachnida; order Ixodida; family Ixodidae; genus Rhipicephalus; species Rhipicephalus sanguineus. The sequence goes on along the minus strand of NC_051182.1, from coordinate 2,763,029 downwards.
TTGAGGATCTGCATGACGTACGCGCACATGCAAACACAACGGGGCTAGCAGACGACGCACGGAGCAATCCACACTAGGCGCGGTTCAGCCAGAAGCCGCTGGGCGGCGAATCCGCTCAATCTCGCCGCCAATAGGTCACTATGAACTCAATAAAAGTTTCGCTTTGAGTACATTCAAAATGCATGATTTCACTTTCCCAATTCTTCGGGCACTTTTCCTCGTTCAGATTAAAGACTCACCCTGGGAAACAGTGTAGAGAGAGTCCTGGCAGACTTCTTCGCCTTATTCTCCGCAGCTGCAGAAAGATGAACATATATCTCAGTGCATAAACAACTAGGGCAATAATTAGCTGCGTCTGCACTCCTTCTTTAAAGAGACTGCATGGATAATTTTCGCTAGAGCGGGCCTGAAAACGTCTGCTAGGTGCCACGAACAGACCACTTTGGCTCTATGAGCATATCGTTAAATTTCTAGCTAAGATAACAATTGCCCCGAAGCAGAAGAATATGGTGTTGAGCTGGTATGTATCGCATTGTATCGCAACAACATTTCATTGCAAGACAAGGGCTATAACGCAAGCGGGGACGGACGACACAGTTACACACTAGAATGAGCCTTTGTGCTAGTGCGTCCCCCGATACCAGCTTGCGCTAGTGTTATTGTCGTGACCTTCAACCAAGCCAAAGTCACCACTCTATAAAATGCCACTGTCCGACTAATTCTGACGCTTGTTGAAATGTCGAATTCAGCGAATTTCCCTTATGAACTATTCCTGGTTACCTTCGGAACAGTTATTCCGAATGCCGCTACAGGCAATGGTAGTTTTCTGACATAACACTGTCGCAATATTACCGGTGCTGATGAAGCACCATTTCTGACTCTTTCACGCTGTATATATCTGGAAAGAACCTTATATAAAATCAATCTTAAACTTTTTTATTGGCTTTTTGTTCATGTCATTAACAAAAAAAGAGAATCATTGCTTCTTTTCATTTACCCTTATACCAAATCCACAATAAATACATACTTTCTCATAAGGACAAAGTGTCTACAATCCCATCGAAAGTTATCCAATTCTAATCGGCGTGTGGAGCTGAAAAAAAAGGAGGATCCCATTGGAGTTCAGACTCAGCGCTCTTCATATCGTTCCGGTTCAGTTCCTAGGGGTCCGAAGAAATGAAGATTTATGAGGGTTCGCCAACCGGTTCGGCACAATCTGTTTTATATTTGACACGTTGCTATGTGTTATTGACCTAAATGTGCTAGGCTGGAGTACTCTGAACAGAACTGCGCAAGTGGCAACACTCGTAAGTTCACGAGTGCTCCCAGGTTCCAGTTTTCCACTTCGGTTACATTTAGCTTCGTGTGCTGTTACCAGTATGGATGGCTGGACATGTAAGGTGAATAAGTTTTAAAAAAAGTCATTTAAACGATTCTGGAACAAGCCGGCATAACAAAAATAAAATTCGGCAGATCCTACGTACCTAAAGATTTGTATAAATTCTATACGCACACATATACGTGGAAGAGCCGCACATGTGTTATAAACCAGTGGTTTACAGCTGGGTAACGCTGCCAACGGCAACGGGGATATTATACCAAGACCCGAACTGGTAAGCTGATATGTTGTGCTTTTACTTGTCCCTTATGATGGAGAACGCACGCACGTTTCAAGAACCCGTGTTCATGTGTTGAAGAAGTTCTTGACAGTTCTTGAACAAAGTCATCATCCCCGTGATCAGGGATCACCAGCAGCTGGTCATGACTGTGTTATCGGATCAGGTCGTGATCGCGGTGACGGAGGGTCCATGTGTAGTGAAGTATGAGTACAGCTGTCGTAAATCGTGGAAGCGTCGGTCATTTCATCGACAAATTGTTTTTCCATAGAGCCGGCGACATGTCGGAATCTGTAGTCACCGTTCGCGTTGGCGCGGTATAGGCCTTCGAGGCTGGTAGGCCTGGATAGCGTTACGTATACCAACATCAGTGGATGGCGCTTGTCGTATTCGTAGACTACCTGGGGGTATGTGGCCTAAGTAGCCTAGTCTACAAAGCGGCTGTCAATCAATCTGGCATAATGCTCGCTCAGCATGAGGCCATCGCCCAGCATCGTAAGAAATGAAGAGGACACTGCATCGTTCTGGCGGACTAAGTGCACTTTACGGTGCGATGATGTGAATATCATACGTAACTTTCGTTAATATATTCCTCCTGGGTCGAGCAATGCTTCAGTGTAGCTTGCTGAATCATAGGAATACAAATGTCATGTTTATTAGACTGCTATAAAAACGGAGCCAGGATTGTAACCACAAATGTTAATCTGATATGGCACCTGTATCGTAGGAGTATAATGTAGTGTTTATTGCTTTCTTTGAAAATTATATAGCAAGCAACAGAACCACAGTTGACGTTGCACCGAATTACGCTGGCATAGGCTGTTTTCCCAAACCAGTTTATAGACCTGGCGTGGCTCTGTGGTAGAATACCTGATTGCCACGCAGGTGCTTGGGTTCGATTCCTGCTGGGATCCTAATTTTCATTCTTTCCGTTCGTCGCGTCAACGCTGCCGATGTCGGTTTTAGGGGCGTAGCTCCTCTTAGTCTAACCTTGTCCCATGTCAGGCGTAACCGCGGCAGTATCTCCCGAACAGTATAATAGATGGCGCTGTGCCATAGAGATGCATGCAAATTGCAGTTGGGTGACGATATACTAGATGGCGCTGTCCCATAGAGAAATAAAAAATAAATAAAAATGAATAAAAAATGAAATAAAATAATAAAAATAAATAAAAAATGAATAAACAATGAAATAAAATAATAAAAATCAATAAAAATAAGAGATAAAAAGATAACAAAATAAAAATAAACGAAAAACATATAAACAAAAATAATAAAAATAGAAAAATAAAAAAACAAGGAAAACCGGAAAAAGGAAAATAATCAAAGCGGCGTATCGCTTTGATTACTGCTGGGCGAAACCACTGAACATTTCACGGTGTAATATGATTGCTTCAGGAGCTTCGCCCAAGCTCTTCATCATTCCCCCGTGGATATGCTGTAATTTTTTTTCTTAACGCTCTCGCATTTAACGTCTGTTCTCGCCGTTCCTGGGTAGATATAAACTTTCAATCACCTGTGGCGCATACCCGTGCACCGCGGCCCGTGGTAAACGGGTATGTGCCACATGTGTCTAGAGGAAAGGGTTTGACGGCGTATGCGACAGGATTTTCACGCTATTCATGTCATGACCCGACAGTCATATTCGTCCAATCATCTTACTCTCCCTTGCCAAGTTTGGTCTACACCAAGTTAAGGGGGCGATCATGAGAGCCCCCAGACGTTGGCGGCTAGATAGATAGATAGATAGATAGATAGATAGATAGATAGATAGATAGATAGATAGATAGATAGATAGATAGATAGATAGATAGATAGATAGATAGATAGATAGATAGATAGATAGATAGATAGATAGATAGATAGATAGATAGATAGATAGATAGATAGATAGAAAATGATCAAAGTGCCAAAGGTTCGCTAACAAATGCTTCGCATTTAAAAATTGCTTATTGTCTCTCATACGTGGGAGGCAAAATGGCAGGCTGTCCCGTAATCGACAGTATATGTAAGCTCCAAATGTCCGCCGGAAAAGCACATTGGTTGCAGATTATGCATGCCACAATCTTTGTATTTTCGAAAGATCACACTCCATCAAAGTACACGACACTTCATTGTGCACTCGTCTATGTGGACATCATAGTTCCCTGTCAATGTGTGAGATAAATCTTGGGCTTTGCGTAGGCTATGCTCCCATGTGCCCACAACGTGACAGCAGGCTGTTGCGCCCCACGGAGCGTGGCTCCATGACGCGAGGGAGGCGGCAGCCCATGCTGCAAAACGGCCTTCAAGATTACCTCTTGCGGTGCGCCGTTTGCTTGTGGAATGCTAGCGTTGAAAAGAGCACAGGCTTCACGATAGTGTTTAAAAAAACAACTGAATGGTGCCCTATCTGCATTTGAAACGCCGCTATTGTAAATTACATCTAAAATTCCAGCGTAACGGAAGTTACAGCTGCAGTGAACGTTAGAACAAACGCTAATAAGAACTCTGACCCATTATTTTCTTTGAATCAGTCTTTCTTTGGCATGTAAGGTGGTCTTGTAATAAGGTTACAAGCTTTAAAGCGCGGGCTTCTTACACAAAGGACAAGGAAACACGAGCGTTGACTTCCAACTAACGTTTAATATCAGAGCTCGGAAATATATGCAGTGAAGGAGAAAGAGGGAACAGCTGCATCCAATCACCTAATCATAACAACACGTGTGCGTTACATCACATTTCCACCAGCTGCCATCAAGGAGAAAGCGCTCGTGCCTGTAGGTAGGTAAAAACTTTACTTTTCCTATTGAAAGGAAAGGGGCAAACGGATAGAGATAGGGGGAGGTTGCTACACGCGGTAGTCCTCCGAAACCCTCTCTGCCCAACCCAGGATGGCCTCCTGGACGTCGGGTTTCGAGCTGTGCAAGGCAGCCTCCCACTGCTCCTCAGTATTTGTTTCCTTGTCCTTCGCGTAAGAAGTCCGCGCTTGTAACTATGGATTGTAACTATGGATTGCCAACTAGCCCGAAAGAACGCCTTGTACGAAGGGTTCGATGCCAAAGACAGCATTTTTTAGCTTTTGTCTTATCTCCCGGATGCCTACTTTTTTACTAGCGTCCCTGTTTCTGCGGTGCTTCTCGCTCTCAGCTTTCGTAGAGAAGTGCGACCAGCGTTCCGGCGGCGTCGCTTCCAGTCGTCCGCCCGAGATCCTGCCAGCCAGCGGCCTTGAGTCTGGACCCCATCGCCGTCGGCACTCCCGCGGACTAGCGAGGATGGCGTCAATGCCTGCGACGCTCCCCTGTAGGACCACTGCTTCAACTTCACCGTTCCAGATAGGACGGTGTCCGTCGATGAGATACCTGATGGCCTCGAAGACGTCATGGATAGAAGGGGTGCTGTTCTTGCAACTCCTCGAAGGTTCGAAATTTCTGGCCTTGACCAGGCCCGCAGGTCAAGCAACCAAGATATCGGCGCGGGCTAGTGGGCATTTCATATTAAACTTGCGTACAGCACAGGAAGAGGACGAAAAGACGAACGGTCGTCTGTGTCGGTTCTCTGTCCTTTTGTTTGTTTCTGCGCTGTACGCAAGTTTAACAAGGAACGAAGCTGATGGCGAACCAAGGTGTCGAGTTACAAGGTCACACGGTACAAGTAGAAGACGTCGGAGCGCCAAGCGTGCAAGTGAGCGTGTTTCGCCTCCCACCATAGGCACCGTCCACTGACCAGAGGGAGCTGCGTTGCTCGCACTGGCCCGTCTCAAGTTCGCTGACATTGGCTGTGAGGGGCACTCAGAAAGCTTACCCGGGCACGCGTCCCCCGTGCAGCCCGGCCACAATTCGCCCACTCATGCACGGAGGGAGACGCACGCATCGCACTCCAATTTGACCGACCCCGTCTCATTATTGCTTTTTCTATCCGCTAGACTGTCCGTTCTGGCGCTGCAGTCACACTGAAAAACTCGACTGTACGGTACCTATACGCGCCGGACGACGCAGTGATTTCTGCTTAGGTACAGAAGACTGAGGCGCGAAATACATTTCTTGAAAAAGGGAGAAGCCGAAGAAGACAGAGAAGCGCCCTTTTTCAAGAAATGTATTTCGCGCCTCAGTCTTCTGTACCTAAGCAATATACGCACCAACTAGCCCAGAAGCAGGTCCTTTTGGAGTGATTTCCGCTTTCGAGCCGTACCGAAAAGTGAAGCTAATCACCTCCGTCACCCTGCAACGGCACCAGGTTACGTACACCGGTACCCGCATCGTACGAATCGCGATGGCCAAGCCCGGCCGTAACTTCCTCTCAGTTGAAGGGTCATCGCGGCATGCGCAGAGTGTGCGCACGCTGCAACTAAGAAGGTCACGTTGCGGCGCCTTGCACAACGCCCTTCTGTCAACGATGTGGCACCTTCGGCCATACCACTGATGAATGTGTGTCTAAGTGCGAGCGGTGTAACATAGACCACGTGATGAAAGATTGTTTCCGTCCCAAGTCATACGCAGACGCAGCGGAGAGCGCCTCGCCGCTGAAAGAATTCCTAGAACTTGGGAGAATCTCCTTCGAACAGGACGGCTCATGTTAAAACTTCCAGCAACATGCAAGACCTGCAACGCATAACGAAGCAACGGCCGCACAAGATGACGACAGTGCAACCACCACTGGAATTCACGAAGCCTAGTAGGTAGACGCCAGCGGCGTCAATTCCGCGTCGCTAATCGCAGCAAGTGACGGCGACGTTTCTGCGCTGACCTGGTACACCGGAGCAATGCCATAGTCTGCAACGTCGCCAAGCGAGCACAGCCTAGCCAACGAGATGTCAAGTGCGTCGGTCACCACTACATCAGGCGAGCTCAAGGCCACAGAAGGCCAAAGGTCGTCGAACGCAACACTATCGGAGGAAGAGTCCCATGTTCCTCGGGATGCTGGGCCACCAGAAAAATCGGTGGCCAATATTCCGCCTCCCGAACCAATGAGAAGTGCACTTTGCGAGCCAGAAGAACGGCCGTCGGCTGGCCAGGAATGCAGAGTCAAGACGGCGGTCAGTAATGAAGGATAGAGCTCGGCGTCAAGGAAATATAAAACGTCAACCAAAGGTGCAGTGCAGGCCCGAGAAGAAGCATCCGGCAAGACACCCAGTCAACGCAGGCGCCGGTCGCGATCATGAAAATTACGGAGTGATAGCTTTCCACAAAACGCACGATCGATACCCTTGTCTCCAGAAACTGCATGTTCCTCCGACAAGACAACGAGAACCACCAGCTCGAAGCATCGCTCCAAGTCGGGCAGGCAGCAGTGGAAGCGACGTTGCAAACTGCGGCACGTTCAAACAGCCCCGAGTGTACTCGCCATACTGGAATCCATCGCCTCATGCGAGTGAGGACTCGATGTGCTTTTAATTTGTGCTGTCCACATCCGTCCTTTGCCTTCCCTGTCGCCTGTACCGTTGAAAATGCTTGCTTCCCTTCCTTACGGTCACTGTGCGTCATTTGTTTCTCATGCACGCGAACTGCCAAGTATTTCATGTGTCACTGTCTTCCGTGATGAAACCTTTAAGCGCCAACTTGCAAGTACTCTGCTATGCTTGCTGTACTCGGTTATATAGGGTGATTCTTTTAGAACTGACCTATTTCAATGGGCTGTAGTTTTGTTTCAAAGAATCCGATTTTAATGCGGCGTGCGGCAAAACATTAAGAAAGGATGAAAATTTATTGGCCTGTTCCATTCTTTTATAGGTACTATAGAAATTTGGTGCCAATTAAAAAATTTTTGTCGCCTCCTATAGATATTCCAACCACTTATGATATTTGCATGTTTTCAGAAAAGGCACGTGTACTGAACGCTAAGTTATAAATATGGCAAAGATATGGTAATGGCATGAGTAAAGATGCACGAGGCACGTGCCAAACGCCAGAAAGTGGAGATGGTACGCGAGGAATGGAAAATTACTCGAGGGTGTGCACCTCTGCCACGTCCGCACATGCGATTGATTGGAGAAGGGCTCGTGGCACACGACCCGAGCCGTGGTGAGAAACCCCAGGAGAAGAAACTGGCATTGTTCGGTGGAACGCCATAGGAGGAAGGTGGAAGACGTCAGCGTCGCACTCGCGGCGAGAGAAGCAGCCACCCAGAGCTAGAGGCAGGAGCAGTAGACGCCCGGGTAGCAGCCGTCGACCTTGGTAGACACCGAGCGAGGCTCCCCAGACCTGCAGCACCTCATGGCAGCAGTTCCCAGTGCACCGGCAGCACTTCACCTTCTTGGCCGGACGGAGACAACCCACACGACAGTCCCCGGAGCGCGACGTCATCAGATTGGACGGGCGGCACTCGGAAGCGAAGGCCAAAGACAGACCTAACCCATATGGACCGACGATGACCGGGTCACCGAAGAAGGAAACGGACGGCTCATGTGGCGGATGCTGAGCAACGGCGACCGCAGGTACTGAGGAAGAGCGTCGACGGCGAGCGCGACGCCGCACGGACGACAAAGGATAAACTTCGACGTCGCGCCGACCGTACAAGTAAGATGGCTCCATTTTGGACGCTGCTGAGAGGCCAGTGTGGCCAGACTGTTATGATAGCTAGAAACTGAGCCTAGCCATGGAATTTTTTTTTGTGTTGAGTAGTTCATGTATTTCGAATGAGTATTGAGTGTTTGTGCATCTTTTTTCTGTGTTGTGATAAAAAGTTTGTTTGCGGTCCCACTGCCGTCTCCCGTCTCTCTCTCAATCCCATATAAATTAAAAGCGCTCTCAAGCAACGTGACAGGTAAAATAATGCCGATCACATCTTTTACTAGCCTTATCTGAATTCCATCTTTGTCACATGATGTATTACCTTTAAATGAATTAAATATACCGATAATATTATTATCACCTGTAGGGCCAATATATATACTGCTGTTGATCTTATTTATTGAGTTTGCTACCTCTGGGTAGTGCTGACTACGAGTTAGTAATCATGAAATTCCTCACTGAGTTCTGAACCCTTGACTAATGCATTATTCATCATTAGTTCTTTAACATTTTCTGCGGAATGTGAGCGCCCCAGCAATTCACTTATCTTTTTTCACATAACGTCGGGCTTGGTCTATTCACACTGCTGAAAAGCATTACAAAAATATGAACGTCTTGCTTTTCGTAGCTGTTGGTTTTATTCCTATGCTGTTTAAATGTAGCTCAGTCCTCAGAGATGCGTGAAGTTAGAAGCCTATCAAAAGCTTACCTTATTTTCTTATCATTACGCACCCTAGCCATGCACGGCTTACGCAAATCACTCGCATTCTTTACTTTTTATAGAGGAAATGATAGAGCATAACCTTCTGAGAAAAGATGAATACAGTTTTTATACGCGTCAGCTGATGTCTCAGCTTGAGTTATGGAATCCCAGTTGATCATTGATAGTCTTTTGCAAAAGTAATCTAAATTTTGTTGACTAATGTTCTGCAATAATCTAATGTGAGCAATTATTAACACCACATTTGCGAGGCTTAAGGAATAAAAAGGTTGGAAGATGATCACTAATGTGAGAGCAAATGACTCCTCATATTTACTGTGTCCATAGGTTGGTTGGTTATAAAAAGATCACTCGAGGTATTTGTCGAGTCCGAAGTGCATGTGGCGTCGCAAATAACATAATTAAATCAATGTGAATGCAGCAGTGTTTTAAATCTATGTATCACAATTGAGGTCTGTAACATGCTTATATTGAAATCACCACCTAGAATGAGCACATACTGCAGTGATGCAGAACTATCGGTAAATCGACTATCGATAGTGTTGATAGATTTTTTGAAACTATCCATAGTGTAGACAAACTATCGATAATACTACTATGGGCAAACTATCGATAGTGCAATCGGTAGTACCATGGTTAATATTAGGAGCTATATTACTGCGACGCGTGTGTATTGATTTGTTTTGATGTATTCGGGTTTCACCCACAGACTGTTAGGAACGTCTGACGCAGGCCGAGCCGTAAAGTTAGTCAAGCTTTCACGATTGTTTGAGATCTTTCTATTAAGCTTACGCGCCGAACGCGGATAGTCAAGTTTATTCGAGAGCTTACGAGAACACCAGCGATAACGCTGGAAGATTCAATGGCTGTACAATTTCGGCATGTCTAGCCAGCGTTTCAGAGTAAGAGTGGAAAGGAGGAGGGGAGAGGGGAAGTGGAGAGAGGTATGGGAGAGGAGGAGGGGAAAGGGGAAGGGGAGATGAGAATGGGAGAGGGGAAGGGGAGAGGGTGAGTGGAAAAAGGAAAGGGGAAAGGGGTAGAGGACAGGGGGAATGGTGAGGGGTAGTGGAGAGGAGGTGTGTGGGGAGGGTATGCGCATGCGCAGTAACGGTGGTCACGCCGCGCACCACCACCACCACCACCGGATTGAGCTCCGCCTTGAGATACTTCGCATCTAAAAGGAAGGACGGCGATGAGCCCCGCGGCACACCTGCCGTGACTGACTGCCCTTGGTAGCAGCAATTGTTGACACAACGTTGCCACCACACTGAGAAAGCTTCTTCAACATTGTGGCAACATTGCGTGCTACTGGGGGTGGCTTGCTGAGCACTCGGCCCATCTCACAAGGAAGGAGTGGCCGCACTGGAAGGCGAAGATGAAACACAGCATGCCGCCTCCTACAATAATGCTACCAGGGCATATTTGACTGTGAGGTGCGGTCGATGGTCGAAGGCGCTCTGCACGTCCAGCGGCGCCAGGAGGGCTACTTGCCCTCTCTCTCGGCATCGGCTGAGTCAGCAGTACAGCGGTGGTGTCGGAACTCGGTCTGCTGCTCTGGGAGGAAGCTCAGGGTCTTCCTCAAATCAGGTTTGGGTTCAGATAAAAGTTATACACTCAGGACATTATGCTTTGGATTAAACCCCAAATTCTACGAATAAACACAAAGAATGTAAGGGTCATTCTCGGTATTGACCTCAAGAAGGCCTTCGTTAATGCGACGCACAAACCCTATTGAAAAACCTGTTTCGAGCAGCGGAACTGAAAACGAGGGACAAAGAAAAGACAGCCAAGGACGTCGTTATACCAACAAGTGAAACGTTATTTCTATGCGTGCGGTTAAATAAATTGCCAAACACGCACAGTCACCAACAGATACGCTCGAGTGATTGACGCCTACTGTCTATTGCACGAAGCTATTTTTACCTAGCAAAGCTACAGTTTTGACCTCGTTGTTGCGACATACTGATAATGTTAGGCGGTGAACTGTTTTTACCTGCCGGAAAGGTACAGCAGTTCTTTTTCTTGTTAGAGCCATTCACGCCGCATTGACGCACGTGCTTCCCTTCTTCTCAGTCTCGGATGACCTCCTTTATCTCCGCCCCGGACAGGAGGCGACGGGAGACCGCGCTGTTTAGTTCGGCTCCAGAAGTTCAACCATAGTGCTGCCCACCAGGGCGAAGACGCTGCCACGACTCAAGAGCTTCTAGCTGGTGCCTAGGCGCCGTTCGCCGCACCCTACGAACATGCTGGACTCAAGGTTCGTTTTTCTCCCCCTTCAATCACATCTTGTGCAAAGCACATGGCACATGCACTAATTCTGCCAGCAGGTGGAAGAAATCAAGTCTTTCGCAGAGTGTAAATTAGTCATCGATGCATTAGAGCGCAGCCTTTTAGGCACCCGTTCTTGTGTTGAGCAGCGTAGCCAATGCCATCGGTGGCGTAAACGATAAACATGAAAAAGTAACCAATAGATATGAAAAAATAATAAGAAAAATACCCAGGATCGAATGGTATTTGAAGCCGGGCCCTCTGCGGGCAGTCGCGTATTCTACCACAGAGCCACGCTGGTGCTTGAAACTCATGTACAAAAACCCCGTTCAGGCGTCATGTCGGGCACATAATACCTTACAGATGTGTAGCGGTTACCTCGCTTATCCGGAGAAAGACGAATAATGGCGTAGTTTCATAATGACGACTAAAACTGCGCTAAAAACACAAACAAAGACGAGGAAAACAGGACTCTGCGGGAGTCCTGTTTTCCTCGTCTTTGTCTTTGTGTTTTTAGTGCAGTTTTAGTCGTCTTTATGAATCTAATCCAACTAGCCCGACTTGGTGCCATGGTGTTTCTTTTGCAACGGGCCACGTCCTGCCTCCGGGCTTCTTCTCATACTTTGCGCGAGTCCTGTTTTCCTCGTCTTTGTCTTTGTGTTTTTAGCGCAGTTTTAGTCGTCATTGTGAACCTAAACCAACTAGCCCGACTTGGTGCTCTACTTCAATGGCGTAGTGGGTGCTGTCCTAATTCACAAAAATTATTATTTATGGCGTAGTCGATATCTTGAGGAAAGCCACAACTTCAAACACAGTTGACCTTGTCCCAAACGAAGCTGCGCTCAGGATTTGCATTAGGCAGTATTCTATTCGTCGGTGAATTTTTCCGTAAGGTTCCGAGACTGAGTCCATTAAAAAATTTGCAATGGCTTAGCTCGGATATGCCAGGATATACGTAGCAATAGCTAAGCTTCAGCTGATTATTCTTAGCATTCCTGGTTCTCAAGCTCCTACGCTTTTCTGTGCCAATTTGCGGTCTCCTTCTCCATGGCTATACCACAGTGGCAAACGCCCGCCAGCCGGTCTGAAAAATGGCCAACCTCTCTGTCCTTCCGTTTTTCTTTCCCTCCTCCTCCTCCCCGCTATATGTATACCCCCACAGATACATCTGTGCATGCGCGCAAAATGAGAGGCACTATCAAGCGGCACCGGCGCTGCGTCAGACGGCCACTGCGCAACGGTGGCGCACAACTGGGCGCACGTCAGCGCTAGTGCGTCTGCCGTGGCTATGACGTCACTCCTCTGGAATGCGCAGACCGGCGAGGTGCGCGCGGCGGCGGCAGCTCCGGTGCACCAGCTGGGCCCGTATTCTCAAACGATTGCGAAAGGCGATGGTATCACGTATGGGGACATAGAATCTGACGCGTTCAATAACTGAAGAAACACTTGCTTGTGACGGAATTGTTGCAGTGCTCGTTCGTGTTACGAATGTGTCGCAACACAGAAGTGAGTGTACCGTACGAGAGGAGAGCGACCCGAGTGCGGCGTTTTCGAGCGCATGCTGACTTCCACGCAGTGGCCAGGCTTGGCTGTGGCTACTTGAAATATAGGACGTGTTGAAAGTGCTTTCAACGTTTTTTTGTGCAATTGTTTAATGCACAGTACAATATTTAAAGAATGCAACTTTGTGTGAAATGTATTTTTGTTGAGAGTTTAACACGCCGCACTCGGAGAGTTCAGCTGTAGTGAGCCGCCGCAGCGATAGCGCTTCAACATCTCAACATGTGGCCGGCGCGCAATAAACCACGCGAGCAGCGCACGGTTCATGTTCCTGGAACGTTCAAACCACGAAAAAACACGCGCTGGCAAATAATGAGAACTGAAAACACCCCAAAATAATGCCCACTGAAAGCTTCAGTGTGAAAAATGCTGCGCACACCCACCGTGGAGTGAACACTAGAAGCTACCGTTTATGTCATTGAAATGCTAGACTTGACCACCAACCGATGGTGATAAGGTGTGTTCGTTTACTCCAGGCATGTCAGTAGCACCATAGAGCACCGTCACGTCTACGGAAATACTAGATGGCGCCCTCACTTTTCCGGTTTTGCTCAATAGCCAATCAGCCCGCACCAAATACGATACTTTTGCGATTGTCGCCTTTTGCTATCGTTTAAAATACGGCCCCTGTGCGCCTTGTGACTTCACTGCTCCTCGCGCATGGGCAGCACGGCTCTCGGAGAGCCACGAAACTGCTCCCCCTCGGCAAGTGTAGCTAACGCTATGAAAATTCCGGAGATCCCACGCCTTGCGGGAATCGGTTTCATCCGAAGCACTCAGCCAGTAGTTCTATGCTGCATTTTTGGTTTTGAGCCAAGCGTTAGGAAGCGGATCGACGTGTTTTTGTAAATAGAAGAGTTCTGCGAACATTTTGGGCTTTCCAGGCACGCCGACTGCACCGACGTTTAAATAATAACTTATGGTCTGACGTAGTATCAGCACTCACGTTAGAGCGCAGAAGTCTGTGTTATCGAAACAAAGTGCACGCTACGGTGTGGTAATGTGAACGTCACACGTAACCTTCGTTCGCGTATTCCACCAGGTTCGAGCAACACTTCAATAAAGATTGCCGAACCATAGGAAGGAAAATGCAATGTTTATTGAACTGCTATAAAAGCGCAGCCAACAATGGAACTGCAGTTGATCCTAACCAGACATGACACCTGTATCATAGGAGTACATATGTAGTGGTTATTGCTTTGTTCCAAAATTAGATTGCCTGCATTATAACTGCAAATGACATTGCACCGACATTACGCCTGCAAAGGGTGTTTTCCAAAGCACTTTCTAGACCTTGCGTGGCTCTGTGGTACAACACCTGACGGCCATGCAGGATGCTTGGCTTCGATTCCTGCCGGGATCCTAACATTTATTCTTTGCATTAGTATGATCTACGCGTCCGGTGTCGGTGTTTCTTAACACTCTCGCATTTAAGTTACCAATGTCTGTTCTCGCTGTTCCCGGGTAAATATTACCACGCCCACTTTGTTTTATTTTGATGTATTAGGCTTTGACCAGCAAGGACGGTTATCAACGCTCGACGCTGTCCGCGAAGCAGGGTTCGAGAAGCTTCCGATTAGATCGTTTTGCTAGGATTGCGCGCCGCACGCGAATGTTCCAGCTTTGTCTGGAGATAACGCCGCCACCAGCGATATCGCTGGAAAGGTCGATAGCGCATGTATAAAAGCCGACGCGCTTGACCACTTGTCAGTTGATCGACGGTCGACGCTCTGTTTGCCGCTATCAGTTTATTGCTGTAAGCTAGAGTTTCATTTTCCCGGCCACAAGTTCGGCCTAATAAAGAGTTTCATCTCGAACGTGCTGACTGCTGTCTTCGTCGACGTCACGACCGCGTGACATCTGGTGGAGGTGCTGTTCCTTCATGATCCGGACGCCCCCGTCAAGCCGTGAACCCAGCCCCCAGCACGGAGAGGACATCGACGCCAACCACGACCAGCGAGCTAGCCGTAGGCAACAAGGCCTATCACCGGAGTACGGGCCTCTACCCGAGAACACTCGGAACAGGAAGGCCAGGACCGCGACTGCGGCAACGATGACAGACACTGCGCCACCGCCCGCGATCGTTATGCAGCAGCCACGGGGCCGTCGATCTTTCGGGGATCATCATGTGAGGACCCAGAGACGTGGCTCGAGTCGTACGAGAGGACTGCGGCCTTCAACAACTGGGACCTCAGCGAGAAGTTACGCTGCATATACTTCGCTTTGGAAGACAGCGCCAGGACGTGCTTCGAGAACAGGGAGTCTACGCTGACAACGCGGGACATCTTCCGGACCAGCTTCCTCGCAGCGTTCACAAGCGTCGTTCGAAAAGAAAGGGCCGCTGCTTTACTGGAGACACGGGTCCAGCTCCCAAATGAAAAAGTGACAATCTTCGCGGAAGAAATGGCCAGACTCTTCCGCCACACCGACCCTAACATGACCGAGGAGAAGAAGGTCCGTTTCCTAATGCGAGGAGTAAGGCAAGAGCTCTTCGCTGGGCTCATGCGGAACCCACCCAAGACAGTCCAGGAATTTGTCTCCGAGGCCACAACAATCGAGAGCACGTTGGAAATGCGCACCCGGCAATACAACCGCCGCTTGACCCAAGATAGCACAGCGGTTCAAGCTATCGGCTCCGACGATCTGCGCGAGACCATAAGGGCCGTAGTGCGCGAAGAACTTCGTCGAATGTTCCCGTCGTGCCAGGCTCAAGATGCCTCGATCGCAGACATCGTCAGACAGGAAATTCAGCAGTCCCTGGGCGTCCCTGTGTCAGCGCAGCCGCAGCTGCAAGCAATGAGCTATGCTGCTGCAGCCCGACGCAACGCCCCCCCCCCTCCTCGACCACGCCAAGACGCCGCGCCGCCCCAGCAGTTCCGCCGCGAGGCACCACCACCGCCACCACCGACGTCATACCGCCCGCCAGCCGGCCAGCGATACACGCCGGGGAAGACCGACGTTTGGCGCGCCCCTGATAACCGCCCGCTCTGCTGCCACTGCGGGGAGGCCGGCCACACGTACCGCCGATGCCAGTACCGACAGATGGGGCTACGCGGATTCGCCGTTAACGCGCCGCGCCCGCAGCCAGGCGAACGGCCTCGCGACATCGACGACTACCTTACCGGAACACAGTGGCAAGAACGACGACCTTCCCGCTCGCCGTCGCCCGGCCGCTACATGTCACCGCACCGCCGGCAGTACACTGGCCCGGTCGTACACGGGCCGGTCGCCTAGCCCGTATCCGGAAAACTAAGGGCAGCAACCGATGGAGGTGCGGTTGCTGTACGACGAACTACCGAAGATCCTCCGCCGCCGACGACAACGCCGTAACAGAATCTCAAGAACACGCTGCAAGCCGAACGAAGCGCTGACGTCGAAACTTCACGGCCCGAGGAAGACCTGACGACGCAGCGTCGAAGCAGAGGAACAAACTGACGCAGACGTGACCCGACGCCGCGACCCAACCGCAACGCAAGACGGCGAACTAGCGACCTCGACGCTCTCATTGACGGCCACAACGTCACCGCTCTCGTCGACACTGGAGCTGACTATTGCGTCATCAGTGGGCCTTTCGTCACGAAGTTGAAGAAAGTTAAGACTGCTTGGGAAGGCCCCGAAATCCGTACCGCTGGAGGCCATCTAATAACGCCGTCTGGAGTCTGCACAGCAAGAGTAACAATCAATAATCGCACGTATCGTGCGAGTTTCGTAATCTTGCAACACTGCTCCAGGGACGTCATACTTGGCATGGATTTCTTAAACGATCACGGCGCCGTCATCGACTTAAGAACCAAGTCGATAACCCTATCGTCGGACAAAACAACACCGCCGGATACGAATCCATGTCACCATGCCCTGAACGTGCTCGAGGATCAAGTCACCATCCCGCCTCGCTCCAGCGTCATAATTCCCGTCAGCACCGAAAAAGCTGAAGACATCGAAGGTGTCATCGAGAGCGATCAGCGTTTGCTACTAAGCCGTGACATTTGCGTCGCAAGGGGCATTGGTCGGTTGCATGAAGGAAAAGGAAGCGTGATGCTAACGAACTTCAGCCAAGAATACAGGCACCTAAGCAGGGGTACGACAATTGCATACATCGAAGAAATCTTGGCCGTCAGCGATGCGTTTGCCTTTTCAGGTTCTGACGAAGCTACGACGACTACCCCAATACCTGAGCCACCCTTCGACGTAAACCCAAGTCTTCCCGCTCGCCACCAGCAACAGCTTCTATGCCTTCTGCAGAAAAACAAGGAGTGTTTCTCGTCGTCATCGCGGGTCCGACAAACGCCCCTTGCTAAGCACCGCATTATAACAGAAGAAAATTCTCGACCACTCCGTCAGAGTCCCTACCGGGTTTCGACGCGAGAACGGGAGGCCGTGAAGAAACAGGTCGACAAAATGCTACGCGACGACATCATCCAGGCGTCGAAGAGTCCGTGGGCCTCCCCCGTGGTGCTAGTGAAGAAGAAGGATGGGACTCTACGTTTTTGCGTCGATTATCGTCGCCCGAACAAAGTCACGAAGAAAGGCGTGTATCCCCTTCCCCGGATAGACGATACTCTGGATCGATTACACAACGCAAAGTACTTTTCGTCGATGGACCTCAAGACCGGTTATTGGCAAATAGAAGTCTACGAGAGAGACCGAGAAAATACTGCCTTTATAACATCAGACGGCCAGTTTGAGTTCAAGGTCATGCCTTTTGGTCTTTGCTCGGCACCTGCGACTTTTCAACGGGTTATGGATGCAGTACTGGCCGGCTTGAAGTGGCAGACGTGTCTCGTGTACTTGGACGACGTCGTTGTGTTTTCCTCAAACTTCGACGAACACCATCGGCGCCTTGAAGCTGTACTTCAAGCAATCAAGACCTCCGGACTCACTTTGAAGCCTGAAAAGTGCCGCTTCGCGTAGGAGGAGCTCTTATTCTTGGATCATGTGATCAGCAAGGATGGTGTCCGCCCGGACCCGCGGAAAACAGCTGCCATCGCCGGCTTCCCGACGCCCACCGACAAGAAGGCCGTACGCCGTTTTCTCGGCTTGTGCGCCTATTACAGACGTTTCGTCAAGGAATTTTCACGGATCGCCGAGCTACTGACGCAACTCACGAAGGCCGACGTCGAATTCAGGTGGGAAACGTCGCAAGTTCAGGCATTTCAAGAATTGAAACGACGCCTGCAGACGCCTCCGATACTCGCGCATTTCGACGAGCACGCCGATACGGAAATCCACACCGACGCAAGCAACGTAGGACTCGGCGCCGTCCTTGTGCAGAAGACCGACGGATTGGAAAGGGTCATCAGTTATGCTAGCCGGTCGATATCAAAGGCAGAAATCAACTATTCCACAACAGAAAGGGAGTGCCTGGCCATCATCTTGGCTACATCGAAGTATCGCCCCTACATCTACGGCCGGCCCTTCAAAGTTGTGAGCGACCACCACGCCTTGTGTTGGCCAGCCAACTTGAAGGACCCTTCAGGTCGCCTCGCACGGTGGAGCCTAAGACTTCAAGAATTCGACATTACCGTCGTTTACAAGTGCGGAAGAAAACACTCCGACGCCGACTACTTGTCTCGTGCCCCCGTCGACGCACCGCCGCAGGACGACCCCGATGATGACTGTTTCTTGGGAACCATAAGTGCCGACGACTTCGCTGAACGACAGCAAGCCGACCCGGAACTCAGGGGCCTTGTGGAATACCTCAAGGGTAGGACCGCCGTTGTTCCGCAAGTATTCAGGCGGGGATTGGCGTCATTTCTCTTGAAAAACGACGTCCTCGTAAAGAACTTCTCTCCGGCCCGGGCCAACTACCTTATCGTTGTACCTTCGGCACTGCGACCAGAGGTTCTGCAGGCCCTGCACGACGACCCGACGGCTGGCCACCTCGGCTTTTCCCGCACGCTCGCGAGGATGCAGGAAAAAATAATACTGGTCACGCCTTTCTGCCGACGTCGCCCACTAGGCCAGCGGGACTTCTGCAGCCAATTGAACCACCTCACCGGCCGTTCCAGCAAAGCGGGATGGACCTACTAGGGCCGTTCCCGACGTCGACCCCCGGCAACAAGTGGATCGTCGTAGCAACTGACTACCTCACCCGCTACGCCGAGACAAAGGCCTTGCCCAAAGGCTGTGCCGCCGAGGTAGCCAAGTTCTTCGTGGAGAACATCGTCTTGCGTCATGGCGCCCCAGAGGTCCTCATCACAGACAGAGGTACCACCTTTACTGCGGACCTAACTCAGGCGATCTTCAAATACAGCGAGACGAGCCACCGCCGCACCACCGCCTACCACCCGCAGACCAATGGCCTCACCGAGTGTCTAAATAAGACCATCGCCGACATGCTGGCCATGTACGTCGACGTTGAGCACAAGACGTGGGACGCCGTCCTTCCGTACGTGACCTTCGCTTACAACAGTGCCGTCCAAGAAACGACGCAGATGACGCCGTACATGTTGGTTTACGGAAGAAGCCGGGCGACGACGCTCGACGCCATGCTACCGAACGTCACCGACGAGGAAAACCTCGACGCCGCCGCTTACTTACAACGTGCCGAAGAAGCTCGACAGCTCGCCCGCCTGCGCATCAAGACCCAGCAGTACACCGACAGCCGTCGCTACAATCTTCGACGACGGTTCGTGGAATACCAGCCCGTCGACCGTGTTTGGGTTTGGAAGCCGATTCGCCGACGTGGGCTTAGCGAAAAACTCCTTCGGCGATACTTCGGGCCATACAAGGTTCTTCGACGTCTCGGCGCTGTCGACTACGAGGTCATCCCGGACGGCATTACAAACTCCCAGCGACGCCGCGCGCGACCTGAAGTCGTCCATGTCGTGCGCCTTAAGCCGTTTTTTGCGCGTTAGCGAACCTGGGGACTCTTTTTCCTTTGTTATTGTAATTTATTTATGTATACACTTGTTTTTTTTTCTCTTCTTTGTTCTTTCACAAGCACCGGGACGATGCTTTTTCAGAGGGGGGCAATGCCACGCCCACTTCTTGTTTTATTTTGATGTATTAGGGTTTGGCCAGCAAGGACGGTCATCAACGCTCGACGCTGTCCGCGAATCAGGGTTCGAGAAGCTTCCCGATTGTAGTAGATCGTTTTGTTAGGATTGCGCGCCGCACGCGAATGTTCCAGCTTTGTCTGGAGATAACGCCGCCACCAGCGATATCGCTGGAAAGTTCGATAGCACCTTTATAAAGCCCCAACCGCATGCACGCGATTTTCGGGCGACGGCGACGAGCGACAGCGACGAGCGACATGATTTGCTGTCGCGGAGGGCCCTCCATCGCCGTCGCTTGTCGCGTCGCAGCTTTCTGGAAAACTAGAAAAAATCGCTTGTCGCCCGGAAGTGAGCATGACGATTTCCGGCAACATGGCAGCATCACCGATCCTCGCTTCGGTTGCAATTTGCTCTTGATGCTTCCAATCGGCGCGTACTTCAATGAATGCAAGTTATAGCCTACCTTCTTTGCAACCCCCTCTCACGTGGAGAGCGAGGCAGCGGCCGTATTTTGTCGTTAATTGTGATCGACGGCTCGTTTTGATGTTTCGGTGGTAGCTTGCTGCAATGATGGTAGCTTGCTGCAATGCCAGTTTAAAGTGCGTCGTAGCGTCGTAGAATGGTCGTAGACGTCGTAGATGCGTAGTAGATAGATAGCGTGCGCTTCCAGGCGCCCCCTCGAGGTCACAGCAGATACTACTGTCGCAGTTAAACAAAACATTGCAAAAAAAAGAAAATCCCGTAACGCTGCTGTGACTTCCTTATCTCACACAAGTCAATAATAAATTTGACATGCTGCCATTCATCTACTCTGTAATTCTTTTTTGCAATTTACCTGCGTGCACGCAATAGTTTTAAATCTAGCAACCATGACACTTTGTCGCGAACATGTGGGTGCTCCCGTCGCGACGCGACATCGTGACGGCGCCCGTTTGTCGCTGTCGCTCGTCGCCGTCGCTCGAAAATCGCGTGCATGCGGTTGGGGCTTAAAAGCCGACGCGCTTGACCACTTGTCAGTTGATCGACGGTCGACGCTCTGTTCGCCGCTATCAGTTTATTGCTGTAGCTAGAGTTTCATTTTCCCGGCCCCAAGTTCGGCCTAATAAACAGTTTCATCTCGAACGTGCTGACTGCTGCCTTCGTCGACGTCACGACCGCGTGACAATATAAACTGTGAATGACCTGTGGCGCATGCCCTTTACACCGCGGCCCGTAGTAAACGGGTATGTGCCACATTTGTCTGGAGGAAAGTATTTGACGACGTACTTGACAGGATTTTCACGTTATTCATGTCATGACGAGACAGCCACATTCGTCACATCTTACCCTCCAATGCCAATTTTGGTCTACACCATGTTCAGGAAGCGATCACGGGAGCACTCAGACGTATACGCGGCTTGATAGATAGGTAGATATATAGATAGAAATGTTTAAAGTGTCTTAGGATGGCTAAGAAATGCTTCGCATTTAAAATGCGTTTAACATTTAAATCGTTTTTGCAGCACCCCTTCGAAATAGTCTCCTTAGCAGTCTATACGCAGTTTCCAACGCTTCTTGGGGCGTTCGAAACAGTTGGAAAACGCTTCTTTTCGCAGGGCTGTCAGCTTCTTTGTCGCGGCGTCTTCAATGGCCTCTCCATCCAGCGACCTTTCAGGGCTCTCTTCACACGAGAAAACAGGACAAAACTCGCATGGGGACAGTTCAGGCTAGTATGGCGGATGGGGAAGTACAGTAATGCTGTGATGCCTATAAGTCACGGCTACGGCGTCGGAGTGCATCACGCATGTGTTGGAGCACGTGGATATAAAACTACTGATTCACCCAGAAGCACACGTTGTTAGGCTAGTCGGTTCATGTTCTTTCAGAAGCCACGGATGTGGCTATTTCGCGCAAAGAAAACACAAGGGGAGGGTTAAGGGGAGCGCAACTTTCGACTGTTTATTCCAAATTTACTGCAGTAGTATATATATGCAAACGCATGCGCAGAAAGCGAGAGAAACATCGAACAGATAACGTTTTGTGCAATGCAATACATAGGTATAGACATGCGCAAAAGGGCAGGCTCACAACAATCGGATACCATCTTAATCACAACCTGCGATGCAAGAACGTGCTCTCTGCCTGCGAAAGGAACAATGAACTGTCACTAATGCATAATAAACCTCGTGCTTTTATGTGAAAAGCTTCCAACAGCTCCCGAGCAATGGTTTCCCTACTTCTCCGAAGAATCTGAATTTTATGCAGATTCGGCTCACACTTGTGGGAATTGCAGTGGGCCGGAGCGTGCGCGGGAACACGAGCTGTCACTAAAAGGTAAAGATGGGGCACATTTGCCGGGCACATTTGCATACTATGTGAAACATAGTATGTTATCACAAGCACTTAGCGATAGGATGTGAACTGAAGTTGAACCTGCGTGTGCAGAACTGTGCAGTTTGATTTGTCAGGACAGCTGCGCTACCGGTGATTCTGAGGGTTCCATCACTTCAGAATAAGAAGTTTAATTACAATTAGTTTAAGAAGTGGCACAACCATGCCACGCTGCTCCTGAGATCTGCAATGGGCGCGTCGACCCTACTAAGGTTCTTTTTAGACACTCTGGAAAAGACACAGCTGAAAATTTAGGTCCTGCCAACTGTACCGTTGCAGAACTTCGTAAGAAGTGCGCTGACCTTGCGAGGAAACACAAGAGGCTGCAGATGTTGCACAAAAAAGCAAAAGCACGTATTCATAGCCTGCAACATCAATTGAAGTCCCGGAAGAAAACAACATGAAAGATTCTTCAACACAAAATTTTTTAATCATGACCAAAGAAAAGCAGTGACACGAAAGACTAGAAGGGGAAGTGTTTGGTAAAAAAAACTATCAAAACCGCTCTCCAAATAAAGCACGCATGTGGAACCTCTGGCTATGAACTTTTGAGGTCACTATCATATCCTCTTCCTTCAAACAGAACCCTGGTCCGGAGATTGCAAAATATTCAGTTTCTGCGAGGTATCCTTCATGGAGTTTTTGATGTGCTCAGGAAGAAAGTACACGCTATGGAAGACATTGAAGAAGACTGCGTCCTTTTTATGGATCAAATGGAGATTGCGCAAGCATATGAGCATGATCGCTCCCTTGATTACCTTTTGGGCAGCACAACGCTTCCCGACTCCCCTGACACGGTTGTAAATGATGCTCTTGTATTCATGGTGGCTGGTCTCAACCGACGTTACAAGCAAGTTGTCGCGTATCACTTTACCTGCAGGTCTGTTGATGCATCGTTGCTGAAAGATCTCGTATTCTGTCTAATAGAAATGCTTTACAGCACATCGCTCAGAGTACTAGTTGTTACGAGTGATATAGGAGCAGCTAACCGGGCAGTGTAGCGCTTGCTAGGCTTGTCAGGCCACAGGTGTTTAGAAACAGTTCACTGCATTCCACATCCTCACCTCGAAGACATGGAGCTCTACTTTATGGCTGACCCAGCCCATGTTGGCTCAGCTACTTCGAGCAACATGCTTTTACATGGGAGAGAACACGGTAACTAATGAAGGTCTTCCGGGGAGCAAAGGCGACGTCAGTGATGTCCAAGCAGTCATCGATCATGACTCAGAAAACGATATGAAAATTTCCCATGGCATTTCTGATATACATGTGAGCACTGGTCGTTTTAGAACTATGAAAGTTAGCATTGCTGTTCAGTTTTTTCATGAGGCACCTTCTGGGATTCGGTACCCTATTCAGAAGGGGCACCTTCCAGTAGAGGCAGAGGCAACTGCATGGTATTTAGAGCTTGTCTGGAAATAGTACACTCTCATGTCATCTCGTTATCCAGTCCTAGTCCTAAGTAAAATTGATCCATCCAAGTACCAAGGGGCTGCAGACACGTTGATGCTTGCACAGGATACACTTCGACACATGAAAATGGGGCCAACAGCTCATTGGAAGCCTTCTCAAGCTGGCCTTCTCATTTCTACATCAGTTGTGCTGAGCCTAGATGAAGGATTGCTAAGCTTGCGTGGCTACAAGTACCTTGTAAGAAGCCGCCTCCTTCAGGATTGCCTTCAAGACATTTTCTCAATCGTGCGCATGAAGAAACCGGTTCCAAGTGCTTACGACATGAAGTCCGCACTTAAGCTAATCTGTCTGGGCCAATTTCTGCATACGCCAAAGTCATCAAGTTACGATTTGATGACGGCCTTCACCTCGCTGACCTACTTGGCCGGAGCCTTGAAAAGAGCCTTGAAGAATTTAGAGACAATGAGGAGCACATGGAGAAGCTCCTGCTCGGCGAAATATCATCTGTAGTTTGTGACATCTTTGCTTATGTTGGAGGGTTTCTGCTTAAGGTAATAATCAATGCCATTGGCGAGTGCACGCCTTGTATTGCTGTTCTACTGGGCGATCGTCAGTGCTGCAACACAGTGATTGAATTGAAAGAGTATGTGAAAGGGGCCACCAATCTGTTGAGGCCCAGCGCTGCTTTACGGAATATATTAGTTTGATACGAAGAACACTTCAAAGGATTTGTGTCAGGAAATTCCATCTTGGACCTTAAGGCACCATTCCGGACGATATCAAGGTTTCATAAAAAATGTGGAAATTCACCTTGAACTGTGTAATATTCAGCGAGAGAAGGTTCAGAAGTTCCTGCTTGAACGGTATGTCCAATCTCGACTCCGAATGCACCTCCGCCACCAAAGGGCACGGCATGTTGAGACACATTCTAGCAAAACATGTGCTGGAGTAAACCTGCAGTAGGTGTTCATTAACCTATACAATGTGCTGCGACACATGGCTTAAGTCACAGAAGAGATGCTACCAGACAGTAACTAACACATATGTAGCCATTGTCCTCGTGGATTGATCCTACCCACAGGAAGATGACACTTCTTCGGCTAAAATTATGCTGCAAAGCTTCATTACTGATGCAAAAGTTATAGGTATGTGGTCATCAGCACATAGGTGCTATCAGTGTCTACTTGTTTACCTGCCCAGTTCGCAGTTCGCAGTTGCTCTGCTGGTACTGTGGCACTTGAGTAATACCAGTTTGAAATTCTTCAGGGAATACGAATCTTTTGTAGTGGTCATGAGCTCATGTAGATTGATGTTGTTTTGTAACAGCTTTATGTAAATGAATGCCACTTGATTTGATTTAACATAACTTTATAGACATTGTGGGAGCAGTTCTGCTGGAGCAAGCCTTCAGTTTGTGTTGGATGAATGCATTCAATGTGCTTTGACGAGAGGTTAGTCGTATAAACGTTTGTACCTGACGGGCACAGTATATGGTTTCTGGTCTATTTTCCTCGCGGATGCTAAAACCACCACAATGATTTGTTTGTTCCTGAATTTATGCTCTCTGGCGTGATTCGTGCCGTAATGATATGCAGCTGCTGAACCCGAAAGCAACAAAGCTCCACTTTGGCGTGTGCTAAATGACAGGAAATTTGTAATTATTGTATAAAAAGTTATTTGCTGTCAATGTAACAATATTCAAATTTACTATTTCATCTCTTCGTATAACTGCTGTATCTGCAATACTAATGAGCCTTTTTGTACTGTGTGATGTATGGATCGAAAAATTGTGATTTCAATAAATATTCTAATGATTGTGCCCACAGTTGTGCCGTCTCCTCATAAAATCTGTTTTGCCTTTGTCTTGAAGTTTCTAAATTTCTAAGCTGTACTTTCAAAAGGTATGGTTTAATGGTCCCATGTCGAAGCGGTAGGATAGTTCTCTTGCACTAGTGCTCGGACGTCGTCTTACGAATGTTTAGAGGCTTGATAATACCTTTTCGGTTTTAAGTGGACATTGTATCCGGTTACGTATTCAGTGGTTACACATCTCCAACAGTCAGTGCCCTAAAGAAAGATAAAGTTGGATTGGCCTATGTACAATTGCTACAGAGTCGAGCCATGTAACAGTTACGGTTGCTAATGAATGCTTCCTCATATTCATGAAAATAAGCATTTATCGCATTTCACCGAATGCAAGGCGAGTTTTCTTCCAGGCTTTCGCTGCCCAAAGTCCACCCTCGCGTTACAATAGAGTACCGAAAATCTATTTTTTCTTCCTGGACGCTACTAAAAATCACCTTTCGTGGTACAATCAAGTAAATGTGGTAAAATACCACTTCCAGTTACTTCAGCAGAAGTCATTGAGGACCTGAAAGAATTGTTTTAGGGCGAAGCACCTTAGGGTGAAGGCTTGTGGGTTGTTTTTCATGGTATCCAAAGTACCCACTGTACGCCCACCGTAACTTTCATGAAGTAGAGAAGCACCCACGATGACCCATTTTGCTGATAAGTGGGGTATCGCTACACATCTATGAGATATCGTATGGGCTTTGTTTGTTCTTTGGCTGATGACGAAGAAGACTAAGCACGTTCCAGACCACACATTTTCTTTCTGACATGGATGAAAGCGAACGTCAACGCGCTCTCGCCCGCGAAAGGCAACGCCGATGCAGACAACAACATACCCGGAGGGGACAGCTCGCAAAGCAGCAAGAAAGCCGCAACGCCGACAGCAAGCTGCTACTCCGTAGGGAGCAAAGTCGACAGCTGGGCTAGTTGGTAAGGTTCCATAATATTTTGGAGCAGCGCAAAAGACGGGACAAAGGACAAGAAGTTCACAGACGAAGCGTTCGTCTGTGAACTTCTTGTCCTTTGTCCCGTCATTTGCGCTGCACTAAAATATTATGGATCCGTAGGGAGCCTACATGACCGGCCGTTTTTAGGTCATGTAGGCGCCCTACTACGCCGGAGTCGAGACCGCGGCATGAGGCGGCTCAACCTCTATGCATAGGGAGCCTACATGACCGGCCGTTTTAAAAACGACCGGTCATATAGGCTCCCTAGCCGGTCATCTGATATCGATATTTTTGATATTTTGGAGCAGTTTTATATGTTAGGGAGCCTACATGACGGGCCGGTCATATAGGCTCCCTAACATATACAACTGCGCCAAAATATCAAAAAATACATCCGAGTTATCAGCACATCGAAAGATGAAAGAAATTCACCAAGCGACGATGACGTGTCATGACGTCATCATGTAAGGTCATGTGATGAACTCATCAGAAACGTTATGATGACGTCACAAATTCCGGAGCTTTGTGACTTCATGATGACGTCACAGGGTCAGCTCTGATGACAAAGATTGACATTCTGGTCATGCGAGTTTCGGTATGCCATCCGCTCGCACACATTCTCCTATGCAGCACATGACTTCTAGCCTACTTTTATTCCGTCTTCTTGAATCATTTGTGTTGACACCAACGCCGAAAGTGTTTGGCGATGTATCGTGAGGTATCGTCAAATCCCTAACATTACTCGGCTCTTTAGGCGCAAAAGCCATAGGGGCCATAGGGGCCACTTATGCCATTGCCTAAGATGACAAGAAGCAGAAAGCCTTCTCATTTCGCTCGATTATATTGATCCTTACCCCGGAAGCTTACTGCACCTAACGTGCTTTTGCATTGCCGCCGCAATCATAGGCATTGCAACTTTTTATTTTCAACTCTCGTAGTTAACCATTGCCCCCGAGATGGGCACACGTTTCACCAAGCGACGATGGCGTGTGATGACGTCATCATGTGAGGTCATGTGATGAACTCATCATGAAACGTTATGATGACGTCACAAATTTCGGAACTCTCTGACTTCATTCTAACAAGACAGGGCGTGCAAACAAGGACACAAGAAAGAAGTCAGGACACCACAAACGCCTCTAACGTTATGATGACGTCACAAATTCCGGAGCTTTGTGACTTCATGATCACGACTTCTGACTTCTTTCTTGTGTCCTTGTTTGCACGCCCTGTCTTTTTAGAATGAATACTTACCAACTAGCTCAGCTCTCTGTTATTCTAAATCTCTGACTTCATGATGATGTCACACGGTCTGCTTCTTGATGACATCGATTGAAATTCAGGTCATGCGATTTTCGGTATGCCATCGGCTCGCGCGCATTCACCTATCTAGCACGTGACCTCTGGCCTACCTTTATTCCGTTTTCTTGAATCATTTCTGTTGACACCGCCGCCGACAGTGTGTGGCAATGTATCGCGAGGCATCGTCAAATCCCGAACATTACTCGGCTCCTTAGATGTAAAAGCCATGGGGTCCCTTGTGCCTTTGCCTAAAACGACTCGAAGCAAAAAGCCTCCTTCTCCTTTTCACTTGATTACATTGATCCTTACCCTGGAAGCTTTCTGCACCTAACATGCCTTTGCAGTGCCTCCGGAATCTGAGGCAATGCAACATTTTGTCAGCTCTCGTAGTTAAACAGTGCCTCCGAGATGGGCACACCTTTGACCAAGCGACAATGTCGTGTGACGAAATCATCATACGTGTTACGTGATAGTGATTCTCATGGTGATGTCATACTTTGGTGTCATATCATGGTGTTGCTAATTGATGTATCACTCGTGTTGACGCGGACGCTGGACGCCAACGACGGTTACATTTCGCGTTGGATGCATCTAAGGCTTTCGCCTGAAAAAGGGCCTTTGAATACACGGCAAGTCACTGCTAACCGTGCAGATCACTAGTAAATCCATTCATGGTAGCCCTTGTGGAGAGCAAGAGTGATCCGCGTAGCTGGAGGGAGCGGCGGCTCGCCTTAAAATGGCGGCGCACAGAAAACTATGCTGAATTTGGTGGAAGCTGGCAACAGCGTGCCCCTCTGCCCGCTGGTTTGGGCTGAGTTTCTTGACGGCACTTTTTAAGATGTCTCCACCCTAAAAACGTGCGGTCATGTAGGCTCCCTAAACGATGGTCACTTTGCTCGCTGCGGCGGCCGCGTTTGCGAAAGGAGCGTGCTGTTCAAACAGAAATAAGCAACCACTGCGACATTTAGTTCGCGCTCGTCCTGAGTGTACCTGTTCGTTCGTTTCGTGCGTCCCGCTTTATGTTTTAGCAGTGCGCTTCAAGTATCGAGCTGTGACGCATGATAGTTCGCGCTCGTCCTGTGTGCGTTCTTTTCGTGCGTTCTTTGGGCTCGAGCGACGCGCTAGCAATTTCGGGCTGCTTTCCGTTCTTCGCGTTACATTCCAATTTGTTGCTATCGCATTCATTGCTTCGCCGTTGCGGCGAAACTGTGACTTTTTTATAACTACACGCTTTTCGAGGTGGATGTCCATCTCTCCACATTCACTCACAGTAGAATGCGCAGACGACCAGTGACAACGTGGATGGATGGATGGATGGATGGATACGGCTCTGCCCTTTAGATCGGGCGGCGGCTCACGCCATCTAGCCATAAAGTTAAGTACTATCACTATGTATTGAAGGATTACATTTCACTCGTGCCTTGATTGTAGCCACCAATCGGTTAGCCTCCTCCTGGTTATTCCTACTCGTTTAAAGTCTATTTTGCCTTCACTGTCCCTAATCCCGAATGCTTTGAAAAATTCGGCGCCATTATCTTGGACTGTAGGCTGAAGCCCTCTACAGAACATTATCAAATGTTCAGCTGTTTCCTCCTCCTCTCCACATGCACTACATAACGTGCCTGTGCCTTCGTATTTGGCTCGGTACGTCTAAAGCCCCTCTATGCGTTTTCCGCCGGCTAGGTTAAGTAGCGCCAACTCGTCCTCCCCCTCTCCCTTTACACCGGCTCCCCGCTGAGCGGAAGCCGAAGTGCCGCCATGATGTTTCTGCTGCTTTTCCGGTTGATGCACACGCCCAATGCCCGCCCATGCCCTCGGGACGCAGAAACACCGAGCGAAAACTCGTTCGGTGGCAGGCAGTTTACGACGAACCTCAAAACAACAACACTTGTGAAGCGGAGAATGAAATATTTGCTTTCTCGCGTATGCACATGCGTGCGCAGAAACAAGATGGAAGGAAAAAGCGGAAAGAAGTGGCTCAAGAACTTCCTTCCGGAAGCTCCGGAACCGGAAGTGAGTGTCATCGTCGAAACAATAGATGGCGGTACTTAAAAGAGCGGCAGCAGACGCGATGGAGGGGCTTTAGGTACGTCTTGGTCCGCAATACTCCCGCCCTGGCCTCAAACAGCAGAGAACTACCGCGAGAATTATCGTAGATCTTTTCCTTTACAATTTCCTGCTTGAAAGTTCGGTAGGTCTCCAATGATGATTTCGTAAGCATCCCCATTTTCCACACGTCCCTCTCTGTTCCCTTCACCTTCTTCTTAACCGATGTTTCCTTTTGGCTTGGTATTCTGCTGTTGTCTAAATACTTCTTGACAATTTTCGAGTTCGCTTCCTCCATTTAGTATCAACATTCTTCATGTACAAGTAGCTGAAAACATTGCTAGCCCAACGCTCCTCTCCCATTTTTTTCATTCGCTCCTCAAATTCTATCTTGCTGCTAGCTTCCCTGCCCTCGAACGATGTCCATCCCATGTCACCCTGTACCTCCTGATTTGGGGTATTCCCGTGTGCTCCCAAAGCAAGCCTACCTATGCCACGTTGTTTAATTTCCAATCTTGCTTGAACCGCTGATCTCATGCACAAGACCGCATTGCCGAACGTCAAACCTGGGACCATGACCCCTTTCCAAATCCCTCTCACAACGCCATACCTATTGTAGTTCCACAGTGCCCTATTTTTCATTACAGCTGCATTCCTGTTGCCCTTAGTCATTACGTATCTTTCGTGCTCCCTTAGGTACTCAGCCCCGTTGTTTATCCATACGCCCAGATATTTGTATTTATCCACTATCTCCAGCGTGACTTCCTCTATCTTATGCTCACTGCCTTCATTATCATTAACAATCATGATTGCCGATTTTTCCCTACTGAACTTCAAATTTAACCTATCTCCCTCATTACCGCAGATGTCTATCAATCCCTGCAGATATTCCTTGTTGTCGGCCATTAATACAATATCATCTGCATACATCAATGCCGGTAATGACTGTTCAACGTTCTTGCCTTGCTTGGCAAAAGAGAGGCTGAAGCCGAGTCTACTCCCCTCTAATTTAGCTTCTAATCCTTGTAGATACAGCATAAATAACAGAGGTGACAAGGGACACCCCTGTCAAAGTGCGCGTTGTATCTCTATATGTTTGGATACCTGTTTTTCCCATTTTATAACTACCTTGTTACTTTTAGAGATGTCCTTTAACAGAACAGACTGTTGGGCTAGTTGGTTATCTATGAACTCTGAAAGAATAAG
Organism: Rhipicephalus sanguineus; assembly: GCF_013339695.2. NCBI lineage: Eukaryota > Metazoa > Arthropoda > Arachnida > Ixodida > Ixodidae > Rhipicephalus > Rhipicephalus sanguineus. The sequence continues at coordinate 2,732,243 of NC_051182.1, read as the reverse complement.
CGCTAAAATTGACGAGCACACAAAGAGGAGAATTTTAGCGCTTATTCTCAGAGCTCACGTCCTTTAAAAGATTAGTTATTCCATCTTCCACATCTAGTGTACCCAGTATTCCCCACAAGTCTTCTTGAATCACACTATCGTAAGCTCCCTTGATATCTAGAAATGCCAGCCACAGGGGCCTGTGTTCTGCATGTAATGCCATCTAGCGGCTGCCACAGCAATTAACATAATTCTCAGGTTAGCCCGAAAAGATGGCGCTACGCATACGCACCAAGATTTGTTTTGGGGAATAATTACTAGAGAAGAAAATAAATCAGTCTCGGAACTTTGCGGACAAAGGTTGCATATATTAAGTGAAGTTTGACAAAAATAATTACAGTAGGCATGCTCCTAAACTCGCCCATCTTGAAAGCACTGCGTTTCATCGCGACAATGTACAGCCCTTTCACGTTCAGACACTGGTTCTCTCATTCTGCGGATCGTTAAAGATTGGTTTTTAGGCGAATGCTTGTTTGCTCAAATAGCCCATTCCCCGTGGCGCAGATGTATGCTCCTTCCTTTGATAGGGATAACTCATTTGTAGCTTTTCTATGAAGCATTTTCGACACATCAGTATGACTTGAGTGGCAATAATAAGTGTAATACAAACTCCAACGTTGTCAACAACACACACCATTTAGTGTTAAGTGCTGGTTTCGGGGCCGAATCCAAATTTCCTTATAAATGCTCTTTTTCATAGAATGATCACAGTCGCTAAAACCAGATAAGCGTCTAGGATGGGTGGATGGATGAGTGTATGCTATGAGCGTACCCTTTAAAACGGGGAGATGACATGCGCGCCTACAACAGTAATCTCCGCGCGACAGCGGTGACCATAGGAGCGACACGTCCACAGAAAACTCTCCACTACACCAGAGTATACATGTGCGCCGCCGCCTGTTTTTGGTCCCGCCGCTGGCGCCGCCGCCGAAGTCCCGAGAGAGATCACGTCGCCGCACAATAATTGCGGCGCGCCGCCGTTAGTCTTTTCTTTTAACCCGAACGGAAAACAGGGACATAAAATGCATCACTGCACCGGGGAAGCTCTTCTTGATGTGTCTATGTAAGGGACTGCCCATTTCAGCCACCGCTGATTGGAGGAGCTCTGCAAACAGCGCGCTCTCTGTTTCCGGTTTTCTTCTGCAACGTCATTTTCACGTGACGAAGCTTTCACAACTCTCGACAAAAATGAGACGGACGGAATGTGCTTCAACCACGGAGAAAAAAACAACATCAGATAGCGGAGGTAGTTGTTAAGTATTGATGTTAAAAAGACAGGACGTGCCAACGCGAACGCAAGACAGAACTCAAGAAAATGAACAGTTATTTCTCACGTCGACAGCCACGTGCACCCGACTGACAGGTATCGCCTCTTGCCTGGGAATGCGCCGTTAAGTATTTGCGTCAACCTCCTGTATCATTTTTCAGTTGTTAGCGGCGCTTGCGGTGCCTTTACTACTCTCTTAGGTCTGTGTTTGTCGCCCTGTCATTTTAAAGGGCCCCAAAACAGCCTCTGAAAATACAAAGAATACGGCCAGTTCGCTCTAGGTCGCGCAAAGCTTGGCACAGAGAAGCACGGGCCCGTCGCCGCTCGTACTCTCCGTCGACCGACACGTCTAGCTTTGAGATCCGCGGCTTCCTCTTCGAAAGTAAGAACACTCCCCGAAATTTTTTCATGCTTTAGCTTTTCGGGTGGCAATAAAATACTTTCACTCATTCACAGCGACCACTAGTTGCCAAAGTTAGGCGTTGTACACACAAACACCCCTCGAAAAAAGTTCCTGGGTACGGCACTGCGCACTTTCTTCGAACGCCCCATGACTCTGGACACGATCGGGCGCAGCCAGGCTATGCACTATAGAGCGGAGGTTGCAGGCGATGTCTCCGTCGGTGGGCGTGGCTTAGATACCGCGCATGCGCGGCTTCGCCAAGTGGTGCGGTAGCTGCTAACTAGACGACGCGATACTTACTTCCACTATCTTTCTATCTTTTTCTCCCTCTTCTTTCTCTCTCTTTCGTTGATGCTCTCTCTTTCTTCCTTTTCGTTCTGCCGTCCTTTCGCTCTCTCTCTTTCTCATTCTTTCTGCGCTACGCTTTACTCTCTCACCCCACCTTTCCCTCCTGCTCACCGTCACATATCTCCTCTACATGCTCACTTCCTATTCCAACCGCCTTGCTACTGTATACTGTACAAGGTTATGCTATGCTCTCCTAGCGTGCCTGAATAGCCGAGTGGTAGGACGCTCGAGCGCCGTCGGATCGAGGGTAGGCGGGTTCGAATCCGGCCTCGTGAAGAATTTTTTCCTTTCTCTTTCTTTATATCTTTCTTTCCGTCTCTCTCTGTTTGTTTCTTTCTTTAATTCTCTCCATCTCTCTCTAACTCGTTCTTTCCCCCATTAGGGTTTTTATAGACCCTGCCGTAGTTGGGTCTGCCCAAATTCTGTGGAACATACCGTTCATGATGATGATGGTTTTTGGGCACGGTCAAACTCTTGACGCCGAGCTAGAATTGCTTCGTTGTTAAAAACGAGCGCTTTATTCTGTATTGGCGTTCCTCGTCTTTGTGGTGCACTTACTGATGCCAGAACGGTGATTCACCTGACATCATTCGGGCACATACTCTCGATAGGTCCACATACGAGATTTGTGTCCACATACGAGACTTGTGAATTGTCTCCCACCCTACGTTGCCATGCAGTCGCCGACCCGTTCTTCCTTGTCTCGCATGACCATCGTGCGCGACCAACTGCTTTCGCTCTATTCTGTGCGTCTCCGACTGCGCAACGGATAAAACAGGGTGTAGCGGACAAGCGCGAAATCTTCATAGACTCAATGCTCAGTGGTGACATTGTACGCGTGTTTTATAAAGAAATAAGTGGCGAGGAGATATCGCCTGTAAGAAGGGTAGTGAAGGCGAGAACGAAAATAATGAAAAACGCGCCGGATAATTTGATTCTCCCAACGGACGAACTTTTTACAGTGAAGACAATGCAGCTCTCTAGAAAAAAAACGAGCCCGCATCCACAGTTTTTTAATATATTTTTATTGCGAGAGCAATTATATAGACACTTTGGGCAGCTTTTAACCGTCGCCGTCATGTTCCGTATAAAGCCCAATCTACACCATCGCTCCGCGTATCGTATGTTCTACCCGCGAGTAAAAGCTGCCGAGCGCTTGCGAGGAATACGGCTGCCGCAGAGATGAAACAAGCTCCCCATCTCCGTCGCACGGAGGGCGCATTCGATAACATCAGCCCGTGCGCTTGGCCTGCCGTCGATTGCTCCTCAACGAGGAACGAAACGCCCCGCCCGTCTTTCGCTGGACGAAGGAGTATGAACGGACGCCGGGGGAGGGGGGTTGCGTGGCTCGAGTAGCAACTGTGAACATTCGCTATAGGCCGCGGTCGGGAGATCTGGCGTGCGCGCTATCTCGGCAGTTATCAGCAAACGGCTCGATTACCCTTCTACGCGCTGTCATCCCACCACTTCGTGCTCTAACCACCGATACGATAAACTTAACAAAAGCCGCTTCTCTCCTTGTAGCAGCCGTATTTCAATACACCAGCGTTTTGTAGCGTTACGATAAATCGGAACAGAAAGTTAGCTACTAGCCATAGTTCGTACATTATGACATATTTCTATCACATATACAGCTTAGCTTTTTCGTTGAAACACGTTTTTTTTTTCGAAATTCAATGTACCAATTTGTCTCCCCCACGAACTCTCAAATCTACCCCCCTCCCCCCCGCGCGCCGCGCCGCCGCCGGAGGTGGAAACAGCGGCGCGCCGCCGCCGGCGATTTTGGGACCGGCGCACATGTCTACTGACCATTTGGTGCAAGTATACAGACATTTCTGTTGGTATTTATCGGTGATCGATTGAGTGCCTAGTCACCGTTCACTACGGTGACTCACGCAGCCGGTAGCGCAGGTGCAGCCGCTAGCGCAGGTGATGCGCGCTGCCGCTAGCGTGGTAAGCTATAAAGCATGACGCCAGATTATGCACACTCATGACAATGGTCGTGCAACAGCATACCTGCTTCGATACTGAACAATTGTATAATAGAAAGTACGTTAATCTCTTTGAAACACAAGGAATTCCGTCTTAAAACTAGCAAGACTAACTTGGTCTAATGAAGTATACGTCGAGCCTAAATAAATATCTAATTCGTACCCACCCTGGTGTCACCCGAAACTTAAAATAGAGACAGAAGTTTCTGGGTGGTCGGCTTCTGCTTTGTGTATTTTTCTCCTTGCAGTAACTTAATTCAGGAATGTTCTCTTCACCATCTAATATTAAATTCAGTGACGCACCAAGATGCCTACCGCGCGTATTTATTTCTCATGCGCGAGGGTGGTAGGCGCTTTTTTATGATGCAAATATTTTTCATTGTTGGGTGCGAAGTTTTTAGCCTGCTGTATGCTCTCTTTTATTATTTCTTCTTGATTTCTCGCCAACAACTTCCACTTATAGAAAGTCTTTGCCTGAAATACTTTACGCTTGTTTTAATGCAGCCCCCTCAGCACTTCGATGCAACGCATTGCATGTGGGTGTCCTATGCTTGCGTGAAACACCGTGAAATAATGCAAAGCATGCGGTGCGTGCCTGGCTGTGGAAGCTAGTTTCATTCACTGTTTTAGGTGCTTGTGCAATTATTTTCCTATGCACCTTTGAATATGTTCTTCCTTACGACTACAACAACAGGGATATGCAGGGCATGTTCGGGTCTTGAGCAGGCCCATTTGCCTGCTTGTGTTGTTGGGGCCCCTTTTTAACACGAAAGTGTTTTATGCCGGGGTCCACCAAGTACATCCGTCACGGATATGACGTTGATAAAATGGACGCCAACGGGTGAGAAAGAAAAAAACCAAGAAGAAGATACCCCGCTGGGAATCGAACCCACGACGTTGCGCCTGCGACGGCAAGCGCCCGACGCTCTACCGACTAAGCTAATTCGGGAGTTACTAGACACGGCGCAAACGCGCCTTATATCTTTCACACTATAGTGTACTAGAACAATTTCCTAGTGACGCCTCCGGGAAGGAGCGCGCGTGCCCGTTTGTGTAGACCCCACCAGGTGCCGCCGCTGCGCCTTTTTCTAGTAGACCGGCCGCTCTCTCCCGGTGCGTTTGACGTTGTCCGAGTTTGTAGGCGTTCCTTATGCAACGGATTCTTTTATTACAGCACAAAAAGACTGTATTTACTGTAGTATAGTGTAAAGAAAGTTTCTGAAAACCACGTCAACACACTAGAATCGACAACGTCGTCTGCTAGCGTAAAGGCTGCAGACCGGCGGATTCATTGCAGTTCGGGACATCGCCTCAGCAGTATGTATTCGCACCTTTTATCATACATTGCAGAAACCCAGCATGTATGGACCTGTTTTTCTTCTATAGGCACCGTACACTGACCAGAGGGAGCTGCGTTGCTCGCACTGGCCCGTCCCAAGTTCGCTGGCGTTGGCCGTTAGGGGCACGCAGAAAACAGACGCGCGAACGCGTCCCCCGTGTATCCCGGCCGCAGTCCGCCCACTTATTCAGAGAGGGAGACGCGCACATCGCGTTCCATTTTGAGCAACCCCGTCTCATTATTGCGTTTTTTGTCCGCTAGGTTTTGCGTTCTGGCGCTGCAGTCGCACTGGAAAACTCGACTGTACGGTGCCTATGGCGCAATATCTATCCCATTTAAATCGCGTGCTGGTCACAAACTACATAAAAGTGCACAGCAACGTCTGCGCTGCGTTCCTATGCCAGAAGGCGTACAAATAAATCAAGGCCTCGACAGACACACATTAATTGTGATAAAATTTTTGTACTTTGTTATCGGTTACAGAACCGCATCTAAACAAAATTATTCCGGCGTTTCCTTACACCATTTCACGGCGTACAACGAGGAGGAGGAATAAACTTTATTATGAACCAGCAATTTAGGTTCGAGACTCTTTTTCTTTTTAGCATCGTACATAGAAGCGTCTGAGAAAAACAGAAAACAAAAACAAGTCCTCCACCGTTTTTTTCACAAGTGCTACCACGTTGAAAGTATAGCGTCGCACTACAGACGAACGAAGTAAGCAGTCGCAAAGCGCGTCCGAAGTTCTCCGAACCGGCCCAAAGCAGCCCGAACCGGCTCGGCGACTAGAAAAAGGCGCAGCAACGCCACCAGTGGCGTCTACTGGCGTTTGCTTCAACCGGCCTATTGTCCCTCCCTCGAGGACGCGCCACTAGGAGAATATTCTAGTACACTATATTTCACACATTCTCTTTCGCGGCGGGCGGAGCGGGGCGGTGCCGCCGTCTGTTAGATGTGAAAAGAAGTAATGCTTCACGATCGACACTTACTTGCGCTTACTCCGAGATTGCACGCGATATCGGAGGTCATGGTCAAAGCGTCTCGATACCAGAGAGGTAGACTGGCCGCGCTGGCCTCGCCGAGGCACCCTTGACGCAGTTGCGTTATTTGCCTTTGGCTTCGTGTTAGCGTGCGTCGGCTCATCGGAGTAGTGCAGCTCTCACGTGCACCAACGGGATTTCTCTGCCGCCGACTGCTTCAGTTGCGAGAGCACCGACTAACAAAACTGCTGCAATATGCGTTGCAGAAAGGACGCGATTCAGACGGTCGAATGTCGTGCCTTGGTGGAGCGAGAGCAGCGCCTGCGAGACAGAGGCCAGCGGGACGCACGCCTTTGCGGCTCAGGCTACGAACCTCTACCTCCCGTGTTGCTGAAGCGCAGTGTGTGTTATGTATGCATGAGCACAGGCGTCGGCTACCCATTACTAGAAAGCGCACACCGTGCCGTTTCTCTCCCTAATTGACGACGCTTTGAAGAAGTGCATACCTGGTACCAGTGTTGATTATGAGCTTGTTGATATCATCCTTACGCGGGAATCACGATTCGCTGTGTCCAAATATATGTTCACACCGTCAGCTACCACAACGGTTAATCATGATCATGGGCGTTAGTCGTCGCGATAGAGACATGCTGTCAACATGGGTGCATCCGCGTCAAACGGTGCTATATATAGCTGCCAAACACGAATAGACATTGTATAAGCTCTCATATAGCACTACACAATAAGCACTACTTCTGTGAAGACGCGTTTCACTTTCGTGTTATACCGATTCCTATGACAGAGGGATCAGACTTTTTTTTTCGTACACTCGGTAGTTTTGGGCACGAAAATTAATTGTGAAAAACGTAGTCTAAACTGAGCAAAAATGCCAGCGCACTGGAGCAAAGCCAGACGTCTTACCAGCTTTTCCTGCAGTCTGCGGCGACAAATTATGTGCACTCGTTGGACTAACCGTTGGCGGATAACTTGTCGCGGTAATCATTTCTCGGCTTCCCTTGTTCAGCTGGAGACCGTCATTATCATGACAAAGGACTACAACGAAGCGTTGAAGTTAGATGAGAAGGCAGTAGCGCTCAGGCTTTACCGAATATTGTTGCGGTTGTTATCGCTGCTGCTGATCATGATGATAATGCTTAACGCTGCTCGAACGCGCCCACCATGAGGGAGAGACCACAAAACGAATGCTCTCTTCGATAATTATTAATTCCAGTAATGAGTCAGTACATAAAAATAAAAAACAAGTTTGATTAAACCATCGATTAAGTACTGCATCAGCATGAGCCGCGGAGATTTATAGATGCGAAGCACCGTTTGCGCTGTGCTGTGTCCGTAGTTCCGTTGGCGAGCGTCCGCTTTCTACCACCTAGCATAGCCATCTGAGCGCGCGCTCGCGCCAAGGAGAAGTATTTTTCCTCTTGTTCTTCGACCGCCTTGATGATGATACGCGCAAAGCGCTTTAGGGGTCCGGGCTGCCGTATGCAGTCCTAGCTTTGCGTAACGCAGACAAAACCACGTATGCTGGCACGCGCTAGCGCGTTCGGGCCTGAGTAAGGGGCTCGGTAAGACGCTGTGGCCTCTGCTCCTTACACTCTCTCAGCAATCATGTGATGGTGTCGGGGAACGAGATTCTGCAGACGCGCGATGAACCCGCGTGGTGTGCTCCAATAAGAGTTGGGGACGAGTAACAGCAACAGCAACTACAGTAAATTCATGGTGTGCTCCACTTGCAAGGACGCGTTAACATCGGGCAAGGTGCCCGTGATGAACGGAACTTTAAGTCGACTCATGCGCTGCTTCATATCTCCACATGGTTCCCTTTAGTGGGAGATGGTGTAATTTTTAAAGACGATAGTCTTTCTTGGGATACTTAAACGGAGAAATTTTGGTCCGTCTTTCTGTCTGTCTGTCTTTCTGTTTGTCGGCACGTCCCTCGATTCAGCCACTCGGCCAAAGTTGAACCACTTGCCCAAGGGCCAGCCTTCTTGAACTGGTACGGCTGTTCATACTTGTGAACGTTGTCGATCAAAAAGTAAATATCATGCATATCTGAGGTGCAATATCACTAGGTAAGTATTAGGTGGCGTGTTCCTTTAATAGAAAATGCATACATACGTAATTTTAAGGACTCTAGTTTCTTAAGCTGCGCTGAAAATGCATAAGAATGGAAGCTTGAGCGAGTTGGTATGCGTTCATCTATGTTGAAACAGCTCTCACTAGACGACGACGAAGTAAAAGAAGGCACAGGACAGGCGCTGCCTGTCGTGTGCAAGGAGGTTAAAAAAAAATTCTGGAGTGGAAGCTCACCCAACGCCTTGCCATCCAAAGTGAAGCCAGCTTTTGCCCACCAAAGAGCTCGGAAACACGCTCGTTTCTGGTGGTGCCTACTTAGAGATCAAATGGATTTGATCTGTTAGTGTAAATACTACGTTAATTATAAAATAAAAGATCGTTGTTGCCGACAAAAGTAACCCGTGGAGATGCGTATTGGCGATTTATATCGAATAATATTTGCCATGACTTTGAGCGTTATTTACGAAAACTAGTAACACAAAGACACACTTGGTGCAGTATCTGACCCGTAAAAGTTGCCGTATTAAACTCGTCTGGCGTGCAACGAAAACGCTCGCTTTCCTTTGCCAAGCGCTGATGGCTTATCATGCCCCTACTAAGATGGCGGGCGCAGCCGCCATCTTTTGGTGGGCACGGCTTCACTCTTGCGCAATAATCGCCACTCCAGGAATTTTTTTAACCTCCTTGGTCGTGTGCCTTCTTTTACTTCGCCGTCGTCTAGTGAGCGCTGTTTCAACAAAGCTGAAAATGCGACTGCGCTGAAATTTGCCTTCCTCCGTGCCCTTCGCACGAGCTCATTGTTGTGTTTCGGTTTCGGTTCTGTATTGCACTGTACGAATGCCATGGGTTGGTGTTGAAAAACTTTAGTTTTGAGAAGGCCAAGAAGGTGAAAAAAAATATTTAAAAAATGAAAAAGCAGCGTTGTGGGCGGCCTTCAGGCTGCCGGTTGTGGGCGCCGCTCTGGCATTCCTGTTTCACCCAGGCGACGTGTAAATAAAAGAGTGTGTGGAGAGTACTCGTTGAGTGCGGACGTTTCTTCTGCTTCAGCGCTTCGCGCCAAACCGCGTGTTCGGGCTGGCTGGCGTCCCCACCGGTCGCGTTGGTCACCGCCGGTCTTCGCCTGCTGCTGCGCCGGGACTACCAGCACGCAACACAGCACTCATGTTTCCCGACGTATTGCCAGATGGCGTCCATATCTCACACAGCGCCTCTTCTATCGTCTTTACACGACATTTGCAGCGAAGCACGCAGATACGCGGCCAATTTTTTCGTTTCGTTTTCCTTAAGTGTCCTTTGATGGCATTACACACCGCAGGAATTGGCCAAAATTAGATTGCCATTACGATGAGCGCTAACTTATTATTTAGCTAAACGTTCACCGATGATTACAATACTGCCTCATGCGAATTCTGAGCGCAACTGTTTAGTTGTCTTGATTTTGTGACAAGTTGGGCACGACTGCCTCGCTAGCCGGGAGACCGCGGAAGGCAGCGCGTGGGCGCGTTCCACAACAGCCGCTACAGACATGACTCTGTTCATGCAGCGCTTAATTTCCATATATGGTATTGGTGGACGCCCTCGCCACATACGCATTCCTTAGTGACGACGTCATCGGCGACCGCACGACCGCGCGAACTTCTGTGGCGCCGCGGGTGACCATCGCGGAACCTGTCGACTCGTCACTGTCGTTTCCTTCTCCTCGCGCTCTCCTCGCTGTCACCGTCTTTCATCCTCCGCAGCGCTCCGCGTTCGCTCTCTTTCGTCCTCGTTCGCTGTGCCGGTTACGACGATGCCGGCGGCGCTCAACGCAGGCGCGGGTGCCTAAGGGGTACGCTATAAAGGTTGTTGATTATGGGCGAAATATTGCCTGGAAAACTAGATGCAAAATTTAAGAGTCCACTATCCTCGCGGACAACTTTTCTTGGCAATGAAGCGAAGGCTACAGAGCCACAATGCACGTATCCTGCCGCTAATGAGTAAAGTTCCACAATTGCTTCCGTATTTTCTGCGCGATATATATAAAATGCTCCTTCATTTTCTACATGTAGCTTTTTGAGACGAAACGCAGCGCACACAAGCGAGATATTTGTATTTCTTTTACTTTATACGTTGTCACATTGCGTTTTTACGTGCGTGAAAAAGTCGCGCCTTTTTCCTTAGACGCTAAGCAGCGTTTGCGTCAAAATGCAACGCTAGCCATCACGTTCCACGGGGTTACGAGGCCCTCGCGAAACCGAACTACTTCGCGTTAAAGTCCCTGAAAAATAACTAAAGTAGCGCCATTCGTGTAAGTGTGCAGGCACCTCCTCACCCGTGCGCTTTGTAGATTGCAGTTGAAGTTAGTTGAGCTGCGAAGCTCGCAGAGCCTGGTTCTTGGCCGGAAAGAGAGGCTTGTGCAATTCTTCCGCTAGAGCGCCCGAGGGCGCTGCAGTTCTAAGTGACGTAAAAGTGACGCAGTTGGAACGGTCCGTGAAATAAAGGGTATGAAAAGAAATCACGCCATATCCACGAAGTGAATGATGATTGAGGAGCTGGCTCGGAGAAAGTCGGGAAAACCCGTGAATCTTCCGTACAAGTCCTCTACCATCATATGAAGACGAAAGGGAAAATAGACAACCACCCGTTTGTAGCACAAAGCCACAAGGAAATCCATACGGATTTCTCAGAAATAAAGCCTCTTAGTTGCCGAAAAGTTTTTTTTTTCGGCAACTAAGAGGCTTTATTTCTGAGAAATCCGTATGGATTTCCTTGTGGCTTTGTGCTACAAACGGGTGGTTGTCTATTTTCCCTTTCTTAACCCTTCCGCCACCTTGCGGGTTTCCGCAGAACTGGTTTTCCATCATATGAAGACGTGATACACGAGGGAAAACAGGACGCGCGCAGCGTTTCTCTTCGCATTTCACGACACTTTGAAGGAGTGTATACCAAGCATTAGTGTTTATTATGTGCTTGTTGATGCCATCTTTGCGCGGGATTCGCCATATGCGGAGTGCACGTATACATATATACACAAGGTTTGATTAATATACAATTTTGATGAACTATATACACAATTAACAATTATATACATATTGTTGAAGTATATATACAAGAAACATCCAACAGCGTCTGATTATCCATTGTCGACACTTGCAGACGCAACGCTCCTAATGTTCTTTCAATTCGAAAACTGCCCTCGAGACGCCCACGACAAAGTGGCCCTAAAAACAGCTATCCGACGCTCGCCTGGCTGTCGACCGCGTTCCCCGCTCGTCCTGCGAGAATTAACGGCCAGGCTAGGGGGAAGACACGACGCGCGCAGCGTTCCTCTTCGCGTTGCACGACGCTTTGAATGGATGGATGCACATTACGGCGCGGAACTTCGCGCCAGCTTAAGAACCTGGCGAGCCAGCTCCTAATAGCGATAAATACGGCAATGTAATATACACCGAAGCAAGTGGCGTCTTTTCATGGTGTCCGACAGCATAAAATTGTGCGGTACATAATGTTTTAGTACGCAAAAGTGATCGCTCCTGATGGCAGCGCCACTGCAAACTCGGCGGCGCTAAGAAATCGCTCGAGTGGCGCACTAGCTTTTTAGAAGGTTGTCCGAGCGCCATCTTGTTTGTCCTCGTCTGGGTTGTTTACTTGATCGGTGCACGGTGCGTGGTCGACCGCGCTTGAGTCAGTTCGTACGGTGGTTCTGGATGCTTCAGGATGCCGACCTGCTGTGCCAGTGGCACCAACCACCGGTACAAGAGCAGAAACAAGAGATTTTGGCTACAGCAGGTAAAATCTGGAGCTTCCCGGAGGACACCCTAGAGGCGTTGCTGCAGCTGCTAGGAGAGGAGGCAGAGGCGAAGGGACGCAGTTGGCGCTACTTTATATTTTTCAGGGACTTTACTTCGCGTGCAGACGCTTCGCCCCCTAGCTTTCGCTTCATCGCCAAGAAAAATTATCCAATAGAGTGTCCCTTCGACCAACGCACGTTTTCTCACAAGCCTCGCCGGTGAACCACTTGCTCACGCCGGTGCGCGAGAGGCATGCGTTATGCTGTCGCAAGAAGCGCGAGCAGACACGAGGCGCTCCAGACGCTAACACAGCGTCTCACTGCCCTCCCCGTTCGATCTATTTCGCCCTCGTTCGCTCTGTTGGTTACGCCGACGACGATGCCGACGCCGCTGAACGCAGGAACGAGGGCATCAGAGCTGCGCTCTGAAAAGGGCAAAGAGAAAACAGCACTGAATTTTAGACAAACACAAAGGAAGAGAGACGACGACAGGTGCTGTCGTAAAAGAATTTACGTTGAATTTACGTTGAAACAAACATCTCTCTGTTATTAGGGGCGAAGCTCCTGATGCCGTGGGTCTGTGCATCCTCCGTTTGTTTGTAGCGTTGTAGTAGCCACCTCTAGCTCGTGAGAAGCGCGCGTTCTGGTATGCAGTAGAAGAAGAAGACGACGTTGACGAGTGACACTCTTGGCACGCTTTCTCTTTAGCTAGGAGTCGCCAGATGGAAGACAAGGCTGCGGAACGGAGGGCACAGAAGGCGGCGGCAGCGCGCGCTCGCAGACAGAATCCTGAGGTGAGAGCCCGCGAGGCCGAAGCTGCACGTCGACGCCGCGAAGCAGATTCCGCCGTTCGAGCCTGCGAGGGCGAAGCTGCTCGACAAGCTGCAGGGCTGCGGCGAGAAGACCCCGCCGTTCGAGCCTTCGAGGCCGAAGCTGCTCTACAAGCTGCACGGCTGCGGCGCGAAGACCCCGCCGTTCGAGCCCGCGAGGCCGAAGCAGCACGGCTGCGGCGCGAAGACCCCGCCGTTCGAGCCCGCGAGGCCGAAGCTGCACGGCTGCGGTGCGAGTCGGATCTTCAAATGTGAAGGACCGTGAAGCGGCGAGAAAGCGCGCGTACCGGCAGGCACAGCCCGAGGCTGTGCGAGCACGTGAAGTGGCTGCAAAACGCATCAGGCGGACTCTGTCCGAAGGCGCCGACGCGCGCTTCCAGCGGGACTTCCTTGATAACAGTTTCGGCCATAGTTGCGGTATGTGCAACAGATTGTGGTTCTCAAACAATCTAGTCACAATATCTTCCATCAAAAAGGACCACGCTCGCGCCAATGCCATCGTAGTGCTGCAGCGCGTGTTTGCTTCGCCCCAGTCATCATCATTCACCACGTGGATATGCTGTGATTTTTTGTTCAAGAAAACAGGTTTCATGGAGATAATGCCGAAATCGAATGCTAATTTGCTTTCGCTGTCTGTACAGTCCTTTATTTAGAGGTGAAATGCGCTAACGTCATAAGAAATAACGGCAGAATGTTTCAACTACTCGAAGACCAGTTGCAATGGGGAGAGCGCCATACTATACTCGCGGACAACTTTTCTTGCAATGAAGGGAAAGCTATGGGGGCGGAGCGTCTGCACGTGTACTGCTACGCGATGTAGTCCTGTTTGGCGCGCGTCTCGTAACGCCGTGGAAAGTGATGGCTAGCGTTGCATTTCGACGCAAATGCTGCTTAGCGTGTAAGGTACGGGTAAAAGGCGCGACATTTTCGCGCACGCAAAAACGCCAAGTGACAACGTATAAAGTAAAATAAATACAAATATTAGGGGCGAAGCTCCTTAAGGCGGCGCCCGTTCGTCCCTCGTAGTCGTAGTCGTAGTGCGTAACCAGTCTTACGCTTTGACCTCCAAGGTGGTGCCGGTGGGAGATTTTTCCTGTGCGTTGTTGAACAATAAAAAATTCGCAGCGGTAGCTAAAAGCCGACTTCTTCTGTCTCTCATTCCCATTAGCAGCCATTCTTTACCTCCAAGGTAGTGCCTGGTGAGATTCCTCCTGTGCGTGATTAAACAATAAAAAATTTGTTCAAAAAAAGCCGTTGATTGATGAAATAAACCAACCGAAGACGCCAGATGTTTTGTAAAAGCAAAACGGAAGAACGCCAGATGTTTCTAAAGCAAAACGAAAAGACGCCAGCTGCTTAACGAAAGACGCCAGATGTTTTCTAAAGCAATGGTTTTCTAAACAATGAAAATTCACAGCGTACATGTAAAATTAAAGTGAGCTGCAAGTCGTCATAACTCATCGAACCTTTAGTATAAACGCGCCCGATCTCACGTCGGTGATGATGTACTGGGCAGAATTCACGGAAGATTCACGGTTTACCGATGAACCTCCGCAGCTTCGCCCACTCATCATCATTCACTCCGTGGATATGCTGTGATTTTTTTTTCGCTTGTGTGCGCTGCGTTCCGTCTCAAAGAGCTACATGTTGAAAATGAAGGAGTATTTTATATATCTCGCGCAGAAAATACGGAAGCAATTGTGGAACTTTACTCATTAGCGGCAGGATACGTGCATTGTGGCTCTGTAGCCTTCGCTTCATTGCCAAGAAAAGTCCGTGAGTATAGCCTTGGGAAGGTCAACACTAACGGCAGCTATCAGGCAGTCGTGTGAACATTGGTACGGTGTCTATGGTTTAGTGGAAAGAAATTTTGTTACTGAAAGAAAGTATGTTGATGATATGTCGGAATTGTCTATATATACGCGTTGAAGGCTGATTGGCGAGTGGATTTAAGCGCTTTAACGTCCCAAGGAACGAAAGAAGTGTAATTGTTGGAGGGACTCATTTCTTCGTTAGACGCGAATTCAAAGGAAAGCATGCGAGATAATTACAGCGAAAGCTGTTATGAGATCATTTCACACAAGTAGTCAACGTTCCGACCATTCTCAACGGAGGTCACAACGCCAACGCCACCCACAATGACAGGAGGGACGCACGGATAGTCGCCTCCCCCCCTAACACCTTTCAATAACCACCATGGCTGCGTCCTGCAAGTCCGACGGCAGATGCATAGTCTGGCAGTGGAACTGTAGGGGCTTCAAAAATAAAAAAGCAACGATGAAAAGCAAAGCAAAAACAAACTTCCCGATGTGATTGCTTTGCAAGAACCTTTCGACTGGGCTCAGCTACCGGGCTATGTCACGTGCGGTCCCCCTTGCGAATGCACGGGGAAGGACATTAGGGTGTGTACCCTGGTTAAGAGAGGGACGGCCTTCATCGAACATGCACTTGATATCAGCGAAGAGTCGGACATAGAGCACGTCCTTATCGAAGTCGTGCCCTGCAGAGGAGCAATGAAGACCGGCCTATTCGTGCTTAACGTATACAGCACCCCCTCAAAAAGAGGCCTCACGCACAACTTCGGCGCCCTCTTTCGCAAAGCGATGGCCAAGGCCGCCTCCAGTCCCCTCCTAATCTGCGGAGACTTCAACGCGCCGCACACGCAATGGGGATATGGAGCCGACTCGCCGAAAGGGAAGAGGCTAGCCGGATTGATGGACGAGCTCGGCCTGATTTTACTCAATGAACCGGCGTCGCACACAAGGATCGGACAGGGCGCGTGCCGCGACACGTCCCTCGACCTCTCCATCTGGTCGGACAGAAGAAATCTAATTGACAGACTGGCGACAACGACTTTCCAGAGAAGGCGGAGACAGGTCCCGCGGAGGCGTCGACGATGGCGTTCCCGAACCAACCAGAGTGGACAGCCGGCTGGCACATCTCATAGCGGCCAAGAAATCCATGCAACGGAGATCGAGTAAGCAGAAACTCAACCGAAAGATATGCAAGAAAAGCGCCGAGATTAACCGAGAGATTGAGGCACACTGCGCTCGGCTGTGCGACCAGGAATGGCAGGAGCTGTGCAATACGATGGACGGGAACATGAGCGCAGGACGGACCTGGAAGATCCTCAGGCACCTGCTGGACCCGACCAGCACCAGAACGGCGACCCGTGTGCAGATGGCGAAGCTGCGACACAAGTACAAAGACGACCCGGAGGCCTTCGCGGAGGAGATCGTGCAGACGCACCTCGCTCGCCCGGCAGGCCAGAGTCATTTCGAATACCGCGGGGCTCCTAACGAGGAACTAGACGCGGACTTTTCCGTGCAGGAAATCAGAGCGGTCCTCCAGCTACTGAAGACCAAGTCGCCGCCCGGTCCTGACAAGATCACCAACCAAATTCTGAGGAACCTGAACGATGACGCCATCGAGAAGCTATGCCAGTACATCAACGCGTGCTGGAAAGAAGGTCGCATTCCGCACGAATGGAAGACCGCGGACGTTATTCTGATACCCAAGCCAGGTAAATCGCTAGAGGTTCGTAACATGCGGCCAATCTCCCTGACGTCCTGCGTCGGGAAAATCATAGAGCACGCCTGTCTCAACAGGGTGACGACGGTCCTCGAAAAGCGGGACGCTTTCGGCACCCACATAATCGGTTTCCGGAGGGGGCTTTCCACGCAGGATGCCATGCTGCAGATCAAGGAACAGGTCGTTAACGCACCAAGCACGCATGTGCGCGCCCTGCTCGGATTAGACCTGAAGAGCGCCTTCGACACCGTGAAACACACGGCTATATTGGACAAGATAAGCCGACTTAATTTCGGTGCGAGGTTCCGCCGTTACGTCAGCAGCTTCCTGAACGGGCGCAAGGCGACGGTCAAGATCGACGGGGCTCTGCCGCGAACGGTTGGCATGGGGGGTGCGGGTACGCCGCAGGGCTCTGTGCTTTCCCCCATGCTTTTCAACCTCGTCATGATCGGGCTACCGGAGCGTCTTGACGCAATAGAGGGTATCAATCACACGATCTATGCAGACGACGTGACCGTGTGGACGACGGAGAATACGAGCGTCGGCGAAATGCAAGACAGACTACAGCGGGCCGTCCGGGAGGTGGAGCGGCACCTCGAAGACACGGGGCTCGTCTGCTCTCCAGATATATCGGAAATCCTGCTGCATAGACCGCGCAAGAAAGGACCTCACCCGCAGGCTGTAGTGGACGCCCGTCGTTTGGGAATCCACGTCACGATGAAGGAGGGGACCCGAATACCGATGGTGTCCAAAATACGAGTGCTCGCCCTGTGGCTGGAAGAGAACGGTGCCAACCGCGAGCTGGTTGCGCGACTTCAGAAGAAAGTGGCCGCCGCCACGCACCTTGTGCGACGGGTAGCGAAAAAGAGGAAAGGGCTGAAGGAACACAACGTGACAAAGCTGCTACATGCGTAGGCGCTGAGCCACATAGCGTACGTCGCCGCGTACGCCGACTGGAACAGGAGCGAAACCGACAAGCTGAACGTGGGGATTCGCAAGGCCTTCAAGACAGCCCTGGGTGTGCCCCAGTACACGGAAACCCATAGGCTTCTCGAGCTGGGCGTGTACAACACGCTCGAGGAGATCGCCGAGGCGCCGAGAATCGCGCAGCTCGAGAGGCTGTCGGGCACCAGAACGGGCCATATTTTTGCGGCCATATTCCACGAAGGAGGAAGACAACGGCCCTCGCGCTCGGAACGACCACCCGTGCTTTTTGGTTCTGGTGGATTGGCTAAGATTCGAGTGCTAGTAGCGGTTTTCCTTTGCATTCTTGCGGATTCACTCATAAGTTTGAAAATCGTCAGCTGAGGCCGATGTCTAAAAACTCCCCTGGCAGGGTTTCTCCCCTTGGACGGCATCTCTCCCACCTAACGACCTCCCTTTGGATTTTTTCTCTCGCAGCGGAGTCACAAGCATCCCGGTGGCCTTGGTACCATCTAGCGGAGGCTCGATTCGTCTGAACAACCCTCAGGCTATCCAGGAATCGCTTCATATGCTGCCACTCCTTGTACTAGACGATAACGGATGTGAGACAGTTCGGTCGAGGAGGTATCGTGTGTAGATCGCCAGACCAGAACTGTGTTGCTGATTTGCTCAGGTGTTCCACATTTGCGAGAACTCCGGTGAGTGCATTCATTCCTGCTCACCTAGCTTGCACCAAGGGAATTGTAAGAGGTGTCGATTCCAGTCTCACTCCTCAGCAAACACTGGAGAAACGAGCGGCAGCTGGCGTTATTGCAGTTTACCGACGTAATAGACTAGTTGACAATACCAGGGTGCCTACTGAGTCAGTTATTGCCACTTTTGCGGGAACTACATGCCCTTCCGAGATTAAGATATGGCCACTCGTATTCAGAGTAGATCAGCTAGCTCCGCGCCCTCTTGAGTGTCATAATTGCTGGCGATTTGGTCACAGTGTCGGCGGGTGTAAATCGGGCCAGCGCTGCTGAAAATGTGGAGAAGACCATGCCCAAAAAGACTGGACTTCAAAAGATGAGCATTGTTGCCTATGTTGTGGAGACCATACCGCTGATTTTCCCAACTGTTCAGCTCGCGCCCAGAAAGTACAGATTCTGGAAATAATAGAAAAACGGCGATGTTCTAGGAGAGAAGCAATCATCACTGTGAAAGAAAGGGCATTTGGTTATGCAGGAGTTGCTTCTAAACATAATACTGCCTCAGAACAATCCCTCACTTCAATTATTGAAGCAGCTGTGCAGAAAGCAGTAGAGAAGGCTATGGACCAGCTATTGGCGAACCTGGGAGACAGCATTTCACAGGCTATTTCAGAAAAACTGAATACCGCCATGCAAACTGCTGGTCAGTGCTCTGTAACATCTTTGACTACTAAACCTACACAGCGTACCAATGAGGAAAGTAATCAGATACCCAACTCTGAATGTGGTGTCGCGTCAGCGAGCTCATCTTTTACTCCTGTCTCTGAAAACCAGCCAATCAACGATATGGAAATGACAGATGCAGACCATATTGCTAGGGCCCAAAAGAGCAATCTCGTCAGCTAGTGAGGACTCGTCATGTCTGCCTCAGTCGAAATCGAAGAAAAGTCAGCCTAAATCAATTTTGAAAGAAAGTATATTGGAGAAGGCAATTTCTACTGCTGCACTTTCTTCACCATAGGGTCGTTGAAAGTGCTTCAGTGGAACTGCCGCTCCATTTTATCAGCTTCTGTAGACCTATTTTGTCTTGTTAATCAACATAATCCGGATATAATTTTATTATAGGAAGCTTGGTTAACTAATGAGAAAAATTTTCATTTAAAGTCTTACCGGTGTTTTCGATTAGACCGACCTACTAGAGGTGGAGGTCTAATCACATTCATTTCAGGTAAAATACGTCATAAGGCAAAAATTATTTTTCAAATTATGGATCCTGACTGTGAAATGTTAACCGTAGAGATGGTCCTTCCCGGCTGTTTTCTGATATATATTATAAACACTTATTTTCCTTGCGGTGTTCAGAGTACTAGCTATCTTGACAGGGCATTAAATTTTTGTGGGCGTGGTATTTTGATTTCTGGGGACTTTAATTCGCATCATACTTCTTGGGGTTTAAAAACAGATTCCTGCGGTAACCGGCTGTGAAACTGGTCATTAGATAAAACTTTTCTTGCAAAAACTCTGGATCTTGTACATTCGTGAGAGGCCTGAACTGCTCTACAATCGATCTAACATTTACTAGCAATAGTCTCTCAGTAACTTCATGGTCGACTATTGACAGTGCCACTAATAGCGATCATCTACCAGTAATTTATGAAATTTTGTGCCCAGTGACATTCGCTGCTGAACAAACCAATACATTTATAAACTACAGCATATTCAAGAAATGCTTGATATCTGCAATTTCTCCAGTATCCGATGTTTCTGATGAACAAAAATCAAGGATAATTTGTAGTGCTCTGGAAACGTCTAGAAAAAAGTCAGAATTTGTGATTCAATCAAAGAAAAATAATTTGCTCAACCCTTGGTGGAATTCGGATTGTTCACGCGATTTTAAAAGAAGGAAAGCTGCCTGGAAAAGCTTATTACATAACCAATGTCCGAAAAATTGGAGCGACTATAAATTCTACCGAACCATATTCAAACACACAGTATCCAAAGCAAAGGAAGACTACGACACTAAGCATTACGATTTCCTATCCAAAGCCAAAAATAAAAGTGCGCTTTTCAAATTCCTCCGTAGTAGGAAAATTTTCCATCGTCCAAACATAGATTCTTTGGTGCACTATGACGAAGAAATTAAGCAAATGCTAAAAGATATAGCAGTTGGTCTAGAAAGCAGATTTTCGTCTCTACTATCACCATACACTAAAGTTGCAATGCCGAGTTATGACTACTGAACTGGCCACGGTAATGCAAGGATTTCCCAATTCCGCTCCAGGTTGTGATGGAATAACTACAAAAATGTTAAAAATCCTTTTTAGGGAGGCCCCTGATGTTTTACTAACTATAGTTAATCATTCTGTCAAATGCTCATGGATTCCTTCTAATTGTAAAATTGCTAAAATAATTCCAGTTTTTAAAAACAACTCTGCAGGATACACCCTTGACAATATTAGACCAATTGCGCTAACTTCTAATCTGGTTAAATTAATAGAAAGAATTCTTTATGCTCGTCTTATGAAATTGGTCGAGGAGAAAGAGATTCTCAGCCCCTTCCAAATTGGCTTTAGACCTAGATGTTCTATTTGGCATGCACATGTGGATTTGGAGAGCAGAATTAAATTAGCGCGCCGTCACAGACAAATAGCAGCCCTGGTAACATTGGATATCTCAAAAGCTTACGATAGTGTAGAACATAAAATATTATTTGATCAATTAAACTTTAATGATATCCCTAATTATATAGTGAGGTGGTTTAGTGAGTTTTTAACTGGAAGGAAGTTTTATTGTTCACTAAAAGGTCATTCTTCAGGTATACATTGTCAGTCAAGAGGGGTTCCTCAGGGAGCAGTCACCTCGCCTCTTCTCTTTAATGTATTGCTGAGCGATATTCCCAGCCATGATGGTGTATACACATACGTATATGCACACGACATAGCATTTTTTGCGTCCGACTCTGATATGCATTCCCTATATACTCGCTTAAAAACGTATATGTGCGCCATTGAAAATTGGTTAGAGGCTATCCATTTATGTCTCAATGTTTCAAAGAGCTCAGTGATAGTTTTCCCTTTGGATAACCCAGTTAATATAACACTAACAACCTGCAAAACATACCACAAATGGACTCGGTAAAATATCTTGGAATAATTTATGATACTCGTCTCCCCTGGCAAACATATTGAATACATAACAAAGAAAGGAGTACGAGCGCTAGGAGTTTTACGAAGACTGCAACAGTCGATCGGGGATGCGAAGAGACACACTAATTATGATATACAAAATGTATGTACGCCCAGTATTAGAATTCGGATGTGTTTTATATTCGGGTGCACCAGCTTATAAATTGCGTCCACTTGTACTGCTGGAAAGGGAGGCCGTAAGGTTATGCCTCGGACTCCCGAAATTCGTAGCCAATAATGTCCTGTACTTAGAGGCAAGATTGCCCTCTCTTTTGTGCAGATTTAGGATACTAACGGTACAAACTTTTCTGAAGATGTGTGAATATCCTATAAAACTAAAAATTATTTTCAGGTCTCACCCAGAGTTATTTTTTCAATCTTACTGGCCTCGGTTTCATACACCACAGGTGGGTTACGTACAAGCACTTATTGGACCCTTAGATGTTAAACTGAGTGAAGTTCCTTCCATTGACAAGGAAAGGCACAACCTTAAAATCATTTTTGACAATATATATCCAAATCATGCCAAAAATTTGCCTTACCAGATATTAAACGGCCTACTACAAAGGCATTTAGAGGGGATGCATACGACAAATATCATAGCTACAGATGCCTCACAATCCGAAGAAAAATCTGGCATTGGTATTTTCTCTGAGACCTTCAACTGGTCATTTTCATTAAGACTTCCTGATTTCTTATCAGTATTTTCGGCGGAATTTCTAGCGGTAATTGTGGCTTTACGAAAGCTGACCCCATCAACATCAAGAGTTGCAATAATTACAGATTCATTATCTTTGTGTTCAGCACTCGCTGCAAATAGCGAATCTCAATTATCACGTACGTTTCATTTTCTTGTTCCCACCCACGTAACTTTAATTAGATTAATCTGGGTACCGGGACACAAAGGGATAAAAATGAATGAAATGGCGGACTCTCTGGCGAAAGCCGCTCGCAGTGGCACCATTTCTCAATTATTCCCATAACAGCACTCCTAATTCGTGACAGATTTAGAAGGCGTGCCATAATTCAAGACTCCGGCAAAACATTAATCACTCATCTAAACGAATACCGACACCTCTTGTTCCCATGGCCTAGGAATGTCTGCTCAACAAGAAAAGACGAAGTTATTTTTACTAAATTACGATGTCGTGTTCCAAAACTAAACTTTTATATGCATAGATCTGGTCTGGCTCCCTCCCCTCTTTGCTCGTTTTGTAACCAGGACGAAACAGTTGAACATTACTTCTTATCATGTAACCGTTTCAATTAACTAAGGAAAAATATTCTCATAGCAGCGTTTAATCGAATTAGATTGGATTTGATTACTTCTAATATTCTATCCTTGGGAGCCTCCTCATTAGGTCATTGTCACCGGGGTGTCTGTTCCGCTGTACAAAAATTCTTAATTGAATCAGGGCGGTTTTAACTCTGAATTTTAAATTAGCATTATGCATTTTTTCTAACTACTCTATAATTCATTAGTTATAGAAATCATATGTGGCCACTTCTACTTTAAATTAATCGTTTCTTGGCCAATCCCCCAGAGTGGGTGTGAGCCATGCATAAAGGAAATCATCATCATCAGAACGGGAAGACGCATTCTGGACCAGCTCGGGATTCGATATCGCGAGGCGTGGGGACTGAAGGAAGCATTGCTACCAGAAGTCAGGGATGCTATTCTGACAGAAAACATCCCCAGGAACATGCACCCGTGCACGACTGGCAACGCCGAAAACGCAGAGCGGTAGCGATCCTGAAGCAGCACGGAAGACGAGAGGGCGTTCTCTTCGTCGATGCGGCCAGGTATCCACGGCACTCCGGTGACGGCAACGGGGAACAACCACAACCACCGCCGCTCCAACAGAACGTGCGAGACGAACTGGGGGCGCCACCACCATCACCGTTAGTACTGCTACGACAACAACGGCAACAGCGCCAGCGGCAACATTAACGGCAAGGCCAGCCAACAGCGGCGGTACCTGCTTTCTCCATGGCGGTCGTGGATACGAAGGAAAAGGTCCGGGTCACGGCATCTGCGAGGCTGCGGTCGGCCGAAGCTGCGGAAGAGATGGCCATAGCCCTCGCGGTACTCCAGGGAGGTGTGGAAGACACGTTGATTATCAGCGATTCAAAATCAGCGATTCGCAACTACACCAAAGGCTGGGTGTCCGAGGAGGTGGCTCGGATGCTAAACGTCAGGGCTGGGGACTTCAGGTCAGGCACGATTACGGACAAAGCCCTCAAGTGGTTCCCCGCGCACATGGGGGACATTGCAGCTATGTACACCAGCAGCCGTAAAAGCAACAGCAGCAATGCCAACGGCCAAAGACCCACCGGCACCCTGCCCAACCACAATGAGCGCGCCCACCTCGTCGCGAGGCAACTTACCCGCCGCGACGCGGTCACCCAGGGAGCAGGCGCCGCCATTGTATTGAGGGACTCCGGTGGAGAAACGGCGGTGGAGGCCAACGGCTCCGGCGCCGCCGCTATTGACACCACCACCACCTCCGTTGTTGCGGCAACCGAAGTCGTGGCGCAAGGAGCAAGGGACCAGATGTACGCCGACTGCTATGCCGAAGAGTTCCCGGCCACGTACCACGAAGTGCTTGGGCACTATAGGGAAGACCGCAAGATATATCCGGAACCCCACGTGCGTCTGGACAGGTCGCAGGCGGTTCACCTGAGGCGGCTGCAGACGGGTACTTTCACCAACCCCTACCACCTGCACCTCCTGTGGCCCGCGCTGCATCCATCGCCTGGCTGCCCGTGGTGCGAGCACGGACGGGCCGATATGGCCCATGTACTTTGGGAATGCGACAGAGATGAAGATACACTACGAGGAAGGATGAGGACACCTGAAAAAACCCTCTGAAGCGGGGCGCCTTGCTGAGCGATGGCGAACCGCCCTTCTCAGCGAGGCCCCCGAAGACCAGGAGTGGGCCGTCCAGCGGGCCAGGGCCGTCGCCGAGGACCTCGAAAGATGTTCCTCGTATGGTGGATCCCTGGCAGCCTAGCCCCGGGCACAATATCAACCGTTGGGCAAATAAAGTTTATTCAACTCAACTCAACCGGCCGTTTTTGGCGCCGTAGTTGTCCGCCGCCGCCGCCGCCGCCGGTGTCCGTAAATACTATCGCTCGAAATAAGAAAAAAACGAAACAAGAAAAAAATTCCAGGATGGAACGAGGTTCGAACCTGGGCCCTCTGCGTGGGAGCCCAGTATTCAACCTCTGAGCCATGCCGGTGCTTGAAACTGCTTTGCGAAAAGGTCCTATACAGGCTTCATGTCGGGAAGGAACCACATTAGGTCGATTCCACGAAATATCGAAAAACGGTGCATATTTGATGTTTCCGATTTTCCTGATAATTTTGTATGTTGTGCACATATGACTGCACAGCACGAAATCGCAGTTGGTTTTCAAATAAAAATTTTTTTCATCACAGGAAAATTCGACAAGTGTCGCCGGTTGACGACGACCATTTTACGAAGAGTGCGTTTTCGTAAATTCGCAATCATGCTGGCAGCTACTGAAGCTATATATTACAAATATCTTTCTTTTTGGCGGAAGTAGAAGTAAAGAGGAAATAGCTGGTACGATTTCATGGGATTCTGAGCAAATTATGTATTTTTAAAAATTCACGAAAAACGCTGCGTTTTTGAAAATCAGTCATGTTTGGGACGCTATGGCTACTTCTGTGAACATCTCAGCTTGTTGATATTGTAACGTATTGCAAGAGGGGTCACACAAACACTGGTTTTATTATGGGCGAACTTGTGCCAAGAAAAGTAGGTGAAATAAATGAAGGAGTCCGCTAAAGCGTTCCACACAAGTGTCTCTTCCCCGAACACACTTCTTCGTCGCCTCTCAGATCAGCCCACCGTCTCGAGCCCGTGCACGAGGAGCGCCGCGGTGCCACAAGAAGCGCGCGCAGGCGCGAGACATTATAGACGCTTACATAGCGGCTCGCTGATTGAAAGCAGTCTTTGCGGCATTAGTCCCCCTTCGAAATACGCATCGTCCCGATGCGTGATTGAGGGTGGTAACCAAAGGGGGGGGGGTAATTTTTCATTTTCTCTCGTAATAGGGCTTCATGCGGACTACGTGTACGACTTCTGCGTGGTTTTGCCGTCTTGAGCACCCTTGTCCTTCGGGGATTACTTGATAAGTTAAGTCACTTAGTCGACGGAGAACCTTATACGGACCAAAGTAGCGTCGAAGGAGTTTCTCTGACAGCCCGCGGCGTCGTATTGGTGTCCATACCCATACTTGATCGCCTGGCTGGTACTTCACTTCTCTGCGGCGCAGGTTGTAGTAGCTCGCGTCCTTGAATTGTTGTTGGCGTATTCGGTGACGCGCCAACTGGCGCGCTTCTTCAGCTCTTTGTAGGAAGTCGTCAATGTCGGATGGCTCATAATTGTCGTTGTCGACTGGTAGCATGGCGTCGAGTGTTGTAGTGACCGTACGGCCATAGACCAGCTGAAATGGTGTGACGCGGGTGGTCTCCTGTAGGGCCGTATTGTAGGCTAAAGTTGCGTAAGGGAGAATTTCGTCCCACGTCTTATGCTCCATGTCCACGTACATTGACAACATGTCAGCAATGGTGCGGTTTAGACGTTCCGTCAACCCGTTCGTTTGGGGGTGGTATGCAGTGCTTTTTCTATGACTGGTGTTAGTCATCATCATCAAGCTCTGCATCAACTCAGAGGTAAAGGCTGCTCCTCGATCGGTAATGACTACGGTTGGGGCGCCATGTCGGAGAACTATGTTGTGCACGAAGAACTTGGCAACTTCTGCTGCCGTTCCTCTCTCAAGGCAACCAGTTTCAGCATACCGTGTTAAATAGTCGGTCGCGACGACAATCCACCTCTTCCCTGAGGATGTCATTGGAAACGGCCCAAGAAGATCCATTCCAATTTGTCGAAATGGAACCTCAGGTGGGTCTATGGGCTGGAGAAGGCCGGCCGTCTTCAGAGGTGGTGTTTTGCGCCTTTGACATTCGCGACATGTCTTTACATAATGCTGCACCGATGCTAACAGCTTGGGCCAGTAATATTTCAGGCGAATTCTGGCGAATGTCCGGCTGACGCCCAAGTGGCCCGACGACGGTTCATCATGGCAAGCTTCTAATATTTCATGCCTCATGGCTAACGGCACAACGAGTAAGAACTTTTCCCGGTTGTGTCCGAAGTTCCTCTTGTAGAGTACATTATCACGGAGACAGAATGAGGATAATGTCCTCTTAAATACACTTGGAACTTGGGAGTCATGCCCTTCGAGGTACTTTATCAATGGGAGCAGTTCTGTGTCAGCTCGTTGATGCTCGGCGACGTCCGAAGCTTCCGCCACACAATGGAATGGGAAGTCGTCCTCTTCTGAAGGAGTAGAGTCCAGTGGCGAGCGTGACAAGCAATCAGCATCGTTATGCTTCCTTCCAGACCTGTCATCATCATAAGAGACGCATGGAGGGAATGCGTTCTTTAGCACTCAAGATATGAATTATACTCAACTGAAATAGATGAAAGAAAAGGAGGCTACAAATGAAAGTGCCTACTGTGGACTGAGGGATGTCTAACACTGGCGTGAAGTCGCAAACCACGCAAATGCATTTAATTGGAACAATCTTTTTTTCTTTACAAAACAGTTCCCACTTTCCGACAATAGATCATTACTGTTGTTTAGCGAAGCTCAGAGAAGAAAAAAGACGTGTTACAGTATTTTCTTGTTACTAGAGATGTCCTTCACGCAGTAGCCACCACGCTCTGGAAACACAATGTTTGACATTTTCTTCTTTGGTCCTAATAAAAATGATGCAACATGTTTTTTCATAATATCATTCTGCAGTCATTTGAGAACATTTTGGGGGACTTTGAACAATATTGAGATTGGGTTTTTTTATTATAGATTTTTTAATCGAGGAGCACTTTTCTCTTTTTGGTGTTTCGAGCATGAAAATTTACTACTTTGAAAATTATTAGAGAAATACAAATGCAGAGGTTGATTATTCACATCGAGGCCTATTCATGCTGCAAATATGAACAAGCTAAGGTGTTCACAGAAGTAGCCATAGCGTCCCAAATTTGACTGATTTTCAAAAACGCAGCGTTTTTCGTGAATTTTTAAAAATACATAATTTACTCAGAATTCCATGAAATCATAAGAGCTATTTCCTCTTTACTTCTGCTTCCGCCAAAAAGAAAGATATTTGTAATACATAGCTTCAGTAGCTGCCAGCATGATCGCGAATTTACGAAAACGCACTCTTCGTAAACTGGTCGTCGTCAACCGGCGGCACTTGTCGAATTTTCCTGTTATGAAAAAAATTTTTATTTGAAAACGAACTGCGATTTCGTGCTGTGCAGTCATATGTGCACAACATACAAAATTATCAGGAAAATCGGAAACATCAAGTATACACACTTTTTTGATCTTTCGTGGAATCGACCACTAGCATATGTAATATAGCGTGGTAGAAGAGTAAAATAAGCACCGAGCGTCGCACAACGCGAATTCTGTAACCAGGCGTCACACAATGCGAATTGCGCAACGAGTAGGTTGTTGAATGCTTCCGACCCATTACAAAGGACTCTGCCATAATTCTTCATCGTCATCAGGCACAGCATCAACAAAGTGCGCATAATGCTTTACATGCGTATTGCAGGTACCAACGCTCTCCGTAGAATGACGAAAAATGGCACAGTGCCTGCTGTTCTGCTTCTCAAAATTTACAATGATTTATAGCGTAGTGGGTTCCTCGCAAGTGCACTTGTATTGGTTGCCAAGGAAGCCCATAAGCGCATGATCCACTTACTCGGGGTCTCCAGCATTAAAAAGTCTACTTTTTAATGATGCCGCATACCGCACAAGACTGCCGCTCTGCGCTGTGACGTTATGTGTGTGCGTGTGTGTTCCCCTCTCTTTCTCTCTTTCTTTACTCTTCTTTCGATCTCCCCCATCCCTTCCCCCTGTGCAGGGTAGCATACCGGTTATGCCAAACTGGTTAACATCCCTGTCTTTCCGCTCTCCCGTTTTCTTCTTCTCTACTCGGGGTCTCAGTAAAGTTCTTCGCCCCCCCCCCCCGTCTCTCTCCCACGTCAACGTATGTTATACAGCATGACGGGAGAGGGAAATAGCGACCGGGCGTCACCCAATGCAAATTACATAAGTGGTGGGCCGTTTAAAGATTCCAACCCATTACAAAGGGCTGAGCCTTAATTCTTCATCGTCATCAGTCGTCGCGTCAACAAAGTGCACATAATGCCTTACGGAGGTGTAGCTGGGGCCTCGCTTCTCCGCAGAATGACGAATAATGGCTTAGTAGGTGCTTCCCAACTTCACAAAAATTGTGATTTATGGCGTAGTGGGTACCTTTCTAGTGTACTTGTATTGTACCCCCAAGAGAGCTTAACGGGCTCTAGAAACGCCGCTCTTCCAGCTTTCGCTGTGACTGTGCTGCGGTTTCAGCGCAGGCGTGGCGTTTTTTATTTGTTGTTTTAATGGTAGTCATTGCTATGTCACTGTGCACCGCTTACAGTAGGAGAATAGCACTGCACAAATAAAAACGCAAACTTTCAACTTGATTTATTGGGTGGCCAAAAGGTGCCTGTTTCCTCGGCATGAGTGACTTCCGTGGCTGTGCGGTTATCTTCACAGCGAAGCCATGGCGGGTATAGCTCCACCCCGCAATGGCTCAGTCTCCGTGGGCAAAAAAAGAAATATGGTTGATAGCTGCGTGATAGGAATCGGTAAAACACGAAAGTTAAACGTGTCCACGCAGCAGTTCAATCTATTTTTGTACAATGACACACGAGAGCTTGCAAAATGTCTACTGATGTTTGGCAGCTATAGCACCGCTTGATGTGGATGCACCCATGTTGACGCCTGGTGGCATATCTCCAGTCCGACGACTAACGTCAATGGACATTATTAAACATTTGTGGTAGTTGCAGTATTTAACATACGCCTGCGCAAAGCATATGGTGAACTTCAACATGCACATAATAAACATTAACTCGACATGCACTCTTTCAAAGCTGTGTCATTTGAGGATACGAACGGCAAGGTGTGTGCTCCCTAGTACTCGGTGCCAGTGCACTCGAAGCTGTTGGCGGTGGAGAAACGCCGTTAGTCCACTTGGAAACGGTTCTACGCTGGCGAGGAGGCGTCACAACCTGACGCGAAAGGCGCATCGCATACCTGCGTTGTCACTGAGCCGAATCACCGTGGACGTCGCATTTCACCGACCATAGAGTTTTCTAATATCCCAGCGAAAACCTCCGCCGCGCAGAGACTACCGAAACGCTCGCAGTCGGTGCTCATTAGTGTCATGGTGCCTTGCTCGTGCCCTTCGAGATTGGCTCCGGCAACGCGCCGTGGCTAGTGTTGCTCAGGCCGTTGCATTCGCACGGGGAGAAGGTAATCTGGTAATAGAAAGCGCGAAAAAACTAGAAACAAACAGGAAGAAGATAAATCAGAGAAAATGCTGTGACAGCCAGAAGAGCGTCGATTATTGGACGCTGAACTTCTTTCCTGCGCTTAGGCTGTGGTCGCCATCCCGCGGAATGTTAAAGATTTAACAGAGAGATTACACCACTGCCGGGCTAGAAACCCGACGAGCCACGCGACGCACGCGACCCCCCACTAGTCTGGCCGCGATTTCTCACAGGGCGAGTGGGGAACGCGGTGTGACAGCCAGGCGAGCATGGCAGCGCTATTTTTAGATGCGAAGTATTTCTTGCTCGGGGGTATGTAACGCGTAGTGGTCATCCGCACGCAGCGTGGTAGTCCGCACTCACACTACGCATGCGCGACTGTCCTCCTTCCCTCTCTCCAACACCTGCGAGTTACTCTCTCCAGTTCTCTACCAGCACCTGCTTGCGCTTCTACTGAGTTCTCGCTTCTGCTATCACGGCGCATACGCTACTCTCCTCCTCTAGTCTCCTCTCCTTCAAATGGCAGAGCGCTGCGCACGTTCAGTCCAGCGCTTGCCTCGGTTGGCTCCTCTGAAATGCGGCCTCGACATGCCGAAATTCTCTCCTGCGCAGCGCCACAATGAGGGCCAGCGCATGCGCGTCCCCTCCCCCTCTTTCTCCTCTCCTACGCTGCCTCTATCTCGCGCGCCTGTCGACGTTCCCCGCACGCCCTGTGAGAATAGATCTCTACCGGTCTACGTCACTCACGCCCCGTGACGTCAGGGCACGTGACCTTTCGGCGCATGTGCAACGGCGGTGGTTGGCAAACACTCCCGCTGCCGGATCAGCGTGGTACAGTCGCACGGTGTTTGGCGCGCGTTTTTTTTTTCTTTTGAACCTTTTCCTTCATATTTCGGTTTCAAGATTATTTGTGGTATGTGTCAAAGAACATATAAATGTGTCGTGGACTGCGTGACGAAAAATTTGCCACGCTGCTGCCTGTTTAACTTGGAGAAGTGAACCCACGTGGTGGTCTGTGCGAGGACCAGCGGCATCGTCTGCGAAAATGTGTCGCGTTTACTGTGGCGTGTAGTGTGCGTTGAAAGGCAGCGACAATACCGGTTCACCTTTGCGGACGTTGAAACTGACAATATTGTGTGTGCTGTGTGAATAACGATGCATCTTGTTTGCGAAAACATCGGCGCGCGTTGTGTCTAACAGGGCCATTTGCAGTGACCGGTTGTCGACGGAACATCAGGACTGGACATTTTATTTGACGCGATGATCTGCGAGTGCGTACATCTCAGTGTTTGTGCTGCGTGCACAAAAAAAAATAAATAAACGTGCATGATGTCCGGGCTGAAAGGTGAGACTATACGCATGAGCTACCAGCGTGTTTTAGCATCGCTGAACATGCATGTACGGTTTACCACGGCGAATACCTTGAACCATACGCGTATCGCCTTTTATTGGAGATGTACGTCTTAATGGAAGCAGTGGAGATTCTTGTTTGTCATATTCTAGTTAGCTTATCATTACGGCTCCATATTTATGAAGTGACATTCTGAGTTTGTGTACCAAGTCTAAAGGAGAAGAATAAGTTGTAAACACGTTGTAGGCTCAGCTACAGCGAAGTAACCGCGCAAGAGATTATTTATAATTAAATTATTGTGTTTAACATCTCAAAACTGCTCAGTGGATTATGAGGAACGCCGTAGTGGAAAACTTCGCTGTAATTTTCACGGGGATTTGCTAACCTCAACCGAACGCACACCAATGAGTGTTTTCTTCATTTTTTTTTTCATTCATCTCCTATCAGAATCTTGCGCTGTGAGTGAGAAGCTAATCCGTGACCTCGCGCACGGTAGCTGCCAATGGTGTACATCGTTTAAAACTGCCGTGCAGATTTCGCGACCGAAATTGAGTACGTTCACATCCATTCCATGCTAATAATTCTCCAAACACCAGTCTTAGTGAAAATGTACAACGTTCGCTTTCGAAGAGCATAAGATTATTTATGGCTGTCATCCACGACGAGCAAATCATATGTTGACCTAGCGGAATCATTATAGGCAGTGACTATTCCTTTTACAGCTGTGAGTTCAGAAAATAGCAATTTGCAAAAACATCTCTCGAAGTAACGCAGACACACGCAGTGCTGCTATGCAGGGAACCCGTCGGCAGAACTTTCTTGCCAACTAGCGCTTGCTCCGAAGGCGGGACTTGGGGGCGGGACACTGCCAGTGACGTCACACTGTTTGCAAACAGGGAGAGGTCTATTGCAGTGTGTTTGGAACTTGAAGGTCTGCGTTATCCGGCAAAAATGCGTACTTTGACTAGCCGGCTTGGTAGCCCGCGGTCGCGCGCGCCCATCTTTCGAGGGATCAGCTATTAGCTCATACATTTGTACGTATTGTTCACATCGCAAAGCTTTCGTAGAAGTCATAGACAGCACGAAGGCAGTTTAGCTTGCTGCAACAGCCACGTTTCCTTACGCCAGCGTTTTGTTGGAGGAAGTATCAACAACATACAAGGAACTGTGATTCTTCTGAAGCCATTAGATAAGAGACCTCGGGATATATGAGTGTTAAAATGCGGACTCTGAAAAGCAACTCGTGCATGTGTGACATTTCCTTTTCCTCCCTTCCTTGTGTGCATATCTTTTACGACATCGTCTAATAAACCGTCGTTAGTTTGCGCTTGTCCTGTTCCCTTCGGCTTCTTCTTGCGTCATTTCTGTGTGCATCTTAGTAGAGCGCTGCAAATTCAGCGATGCACAACCTAGGAGCCCCTACCCTTGCTATTCTAGTACTTAATGAGCCCTGGCGAATCTAATTATCCGTGGCAACGTGCTCAATTGTTTATGGGATCTTCTCTCAACCCGAAGATTTTAGATCCGCCTGTACTAAACACTACGGCGTACATTGATCCAAGAAAACCGTGTACCTCGACTCACCTGCCATTATTTACTACTTGTATGACTTATGTATTCATGGCGCTTAGTTTAGGCACCTTATAGAGCTATACTAAGTCTCCAAACTTGCTATTCATCTTTTTTTGTTATCATGCAGTATTCACTGACTTGCCATGATACTCCTTGGTCATACGTGACCTTGTGTGAGAGAGAGAGAGAGACATAGTAAATCTTAATGGTATTTCCGGAGATGCCAGCCTTGATTATCGCCTGGCTTGCTACTCGAGGTGCCGGGTATGACTGTGTGATATGCTCGTACAATGAGTCACATAACACACAAAAAATAATACGTACAGTCACAAAACTGCCGATGAATACATCCCATCGTCACATTCTTTCTTTTAATTTCCATGCTCTTACATCACACAGAATCACAGACAGTATCAGAATGACATAATATGATGCACGACACTTTTGAAGATGGCAATGTTAATGATCAGCAGTGCTAGAGGCAGTCCATTCAGTCTGGTGCGCAGGATGTAAAAATTGAGTTAGGCACTCTAGCGACTTAGCAGCACTTGTGAACTTCAACTGATGGTCAGTGCGTGACGAGGTATGCGTAACGGACGAAGCACAAGTTTTTCCTTAAATATGTAGTTAGTGGAATAATGTTATCAAAGAGATATGGAAGACCACACTTGCGTCGCAAAGCAAGCCCACATAAACCGAAGGTTGATTTCATGGCTGAGACGCTGGACTTGCGGTAATGATAGAAGAGAATGTAAATGCTTACACGGTTCTCAACAGAATCGAACATGTTCGTCACGGAGAGAGAGAGAGAGAGAAAGCTCTTTATTGAAGAACAGAGAACTCTGCCGGCGCATGAAGGCGTCTACGTGCTACTCTGTATAGGGAAGATGATTGAGGACTGAAAGGCCCTAAGAGGAAGGAGGGCAGCAAGGGAGAAAGAAAAAAGAAAATATATGATCGTGTTATGTGCAAATGATAACGTAATGGTTGTGATATAAGCCACTGCACAGCTTCAGCCGGCCATGGATCCCACATGGAACGTGCATATTCGAGTCCATATCATGCTAGTCCTTTGTATGCGGTGATTTGATAGTATTTTTAATCTGTGATACGAATGATGAATGACAGCCTCCTTGCCTTGTTCGCTCGAACGAATCTGACAGATCGAAGTGTTGAAACTGCTTCAAACCTATGCGTGTTACCCTGAATCTCTACAACAGCACGGCCATAGCGCTACGGGTTTCAGGCTTCCTGGAAAGATGGTAAAATTCAGGGAGCCATTGAAAACCTGCGGCGTGGCCAATGCTAAATTTAGCTCATTTTTCTGTTCTTCAGTTGGCTGGTCACGTTCTCAACCAACTCAGGATAACGGGAGTAACCAGGAGAACAATAAATCCCTTAGAAGCCATGGCAGCGTGTGCAGATGACGGGCAGCCTGCGAGTTGTGATATGGCATCCAAAACTCTGGTCAGCGCTGTCTTGGCCGTCTTCAACGGCAGCGGGCAGGACGAGTTCAATGCTTGCTCGAAGCAGGCAATCTCTATGTTGCGTAGGCTGAAAAAAAAAAAGAAATAGTTGGCTCCGAATTCCTCTAAGGACAACTGTTCCAATTTGCGAAGCATTTGACGTAAGAAGGAAAAGGCATAGCAGCACATACATGTGCTATTTTATTACGCTATTGTAACGGTGGATACGAACAATAGTGGACAGTAGCCAAAGCCAACAGTCAGGCAACACCTAAAATTTTAATTGTTCTGGGTTAACGGGCCAAAACACTATATGATTCAGAGACGCCGCAGTGAGAGCTCTGTATATTTTTAATAAAGTGACTTAATAAAGTGGCCTGACTGGGCTAGTTGGATGTGCATACTTAAGGTTAACAGCGCGCCTGGGATTTGGCCGACTGGGATTCTTCAAAAGTCAGTTAACATTAGACACTTCTGATAGCTTGGGAAATAAGTACGCTAACATTAACGCAAACTATGTACATTTCAAGAATTATATATTGTTAAGATGTGTCTCGCCTTCACTCTTTTAAGATAGCCCAGTGTAGTGCGGCAGTCTAGCTGACTGTAGTATGGCGGCTTGTAGTGGGGAAATGTAGTATTGAAGTCTAGCCCAGTACAGTTTGTGAAGTATGGCAGCACAGCCTAGTATAGTATGGTGGTAGCTGGTGCCAACGTTTAGACCTGCGGTCTTGTCTTCTTCAAGGCTTGAAGCCTTCAAGAACACAATAACACTGATCTAAACGTTGGCTACAGCGACACCCCGTGTTCAAGAATATTCAGCAGTTCAAGCCTCCATTTTCATCTGAACTTCTGCTTGGAGGCATAGCCCAGTGTAGTATGGCAGCCTAGTTCAGTTTAGCATGGCAGTACACCACTTCTTTGTCATTGTACTTGTTGCTGCTTCAACAAATGGCTCATCACCACGTTGCTATGAGCCAACTTCTCAACCTATTTTCACTTATTTTGTCGCTCTGTCCGAACACCGTAACTACTTCATGGTCTGGCCGGATGGCGTACTGAAATGATCAGCAATTTCGGAGCCGTTAGAAAATGCGTGCGCTAAGGCGAAGCTCACCGGCAGTAGTCTTCATTGTCAACTATCACGCGAGGATTCCGTGGATCCGCTGCCGGCGACATCGCTTTGCGCATTCGTCCATCTTCTTCTGATCCAGCCAATGGTATCCGACGTGAAAGTCTGCGAGTGGTTTGTATTGCGAGGAGAGAAAGCACAAAGTTGGAGCATGGTATAGCGATATGATTACTGCATGTTATAAGAACGACAGCAATAACGACGTCGATTAGAACGACGGGAACAACGGCTACAGCGCCGAGGCTCGAAATTCAAGGTCTTACGCTCTTAAAAAGGTGGCTTGTTGTTGCAACTGAACCAAATTTGGAACTGCAGTTCTTGTCGAGCGCATTTGGACGACCGCTCACGAACTGTGATCTCGGTAGCCAGATTATGGGGCGGAGTGGTCCACGATGACATTGGTGTAATCTGATAGCGTATTTATATTCGCACCACACATTAAAAAACGTTTTTTGGCAGTGGGATACAGCCTCTCAGCGTGCCTCGAACTTCCGCATCGTTCTAC
The DNA here is from genome assembly GCF_013339695.2 of Rhipicephalus sanguineus. Lineage (NCBI taxonomy): Eukaryota > Metazoa > Arthropoda > Arachnida > Ixodida > Ixodidae > Rhipicephalus > Rhipicephalus sanguineus. Next base: position 2,696,399 of record NC_051182.1, on the reverse strand, counting down.
GACTTCGTCACAAACCATTGTGCAACCACAGCTTCAGAAAAGTGCGTGCCCCAGCGACGGTGCACAGCCATGAGAAACACATACATGTTCAGAATGCTCTTATGACTGTGCTTGAATTCCGGGCCTGTCGTGCTCATGTCCGATATCGTAGCCACTACACCATAGGCTTACGCCTCACCAGGAGGTATGAAACACGTTTTAAAAATGACCTGCGTGCAAGAAAGTGCGTTTTTCGAAAATCTTGATGGCTTTGCCAAGATTTTCTTTCGAACAAGACAGATCATTTAAATGCGACACACTTCGATTCGCGGTGCTTCCTGGAAAGGTTTGCTTTGCAAGCGTCACTTTTTGCATTCTACATTGTGCGGACGTTAAACTTGAAGAGTACATCTGTTGTTGAAAATTTGAATTTTCATGTAAATTTCGGGTACATCGGTATTCATCGTCAGGCCTAAGCAAATTGTGGCCGGGTGGCATTCACCTGAGGTGTTCTGACGACAGAGTGTCGCGTGACCAGTTTTTAATCAGTTTGTTATATTACTCAAATTTCATTTAAAATAATATTAACCCTACTGAAAGGTTCAGTATGCAATTCAATGTAAAGTTTTCCATATGATGCCAGCTTGGAGTGATGGAAATTCAATTAAGGGCGTGACCAACGGCAAAGTACCAGAGCGTCCTCGGCTGAGGACGTCGCCTACCTAGGGACGATCACCTAATCTCATCGTGAAATGAGGGTGTAGTGCTCCTACTCTTTCGTGCGATTCTCATGGAAGTATATGAATCTATATATGGAGTTTTCTCTATGATCATACGGAAACATAGGCAAATATTGCAAGGTCCTATGGAGCAGTGCTGGGCAGTATCGAAGATACATGTATCTTAGATACTAATCTTAGATATTAATTCTTTGTGTATCTTGTATCTGTATCGCGATACGTCTCGCAAAACGGTGTCTCAGTATTTGTATTTCCGATACATTGAAGAATGTATCGTGTATCTTAAGATACAAGATACTGCGATCGTAACCCTACCGTGCAAAACAATAAACGCTGACTGACCTCCGCTTCTCAATATGATACTGTTGCCACTAAGCCACCAGAATTAAAACTAAGGGGAGCGATAGTGTTTTATCTTTCCGCCAGAGTTTTCGAGCGAGGTCAGGCGATGAGCTCTGAGCGTCCCCATTGATGGAGCAGAGTCACGTGGCAGCGCTCGCGTCTCGACAGACAAGCGCGCAAACGTCTGCGGCCCAGCCAACCTTTCGTTTTCCTCGTTTTTTTTTTTTTTTAGTGGCGTCATAGCCATGACACTTGGCTCTTAGTGACTAGTGTGCCTCGATGGGTGCAACAAAAACGCGCAACAAAACGCGCATCAAGGCACCCTATTAGTCACTGTCCTGTGCGACGCACTCCAATGCGTGCGGTTTCTTTCGCACAAATTATGATGCCTCTGTGTCACTATCGAAGTTTCTATTGCGTTGTGCTTCGTTACGAAGTCTGAAGAATGCAAGAATGGGGTCGGTTTGCGTCTCGCGGATTTTCACAGATCGGCGACTTGAAGAACCTCGTGGATGTAAGTTTGACTTATATGTACTCAGATTGACTTATATGCAAATAAGATTCTAACATCTATAGAACCATCGGTACCGATGCTGTATCTAACAGAGCAAACATTCAGTTACAGAGGCTATCTTGGCGTACCTCTCTTCTCTTCTAATCAATGAGTTATTAAAATCATAATTTGATTGTTAGCACAAGCTCTTTCTAAGCTGTCCTTTTCCATCCCATACATTAACTATGTGTCTGTGTTGTTTTTTCCGGTCTGCTTACTGCAATATGCCTTTAATGTGCTGGACAAGATAAGCTCTCTGCTTTGTTCTTACGCTTAACTGTTTGCGTCATTTTGCTACTGTTTGCATACATATATTCCACATGAGTTTACTGTTGTCCAGGCGATGTTGAGGACAAATATATAGTAATCTGCGTGGGTCTGGAGTATGCAGTAATAAAAATTCTGCTTACTATATAGTGAAACAGCGAAATTGAGTCGGCATTATATTAACGTAAATTATTAGGAGCCATCTCACAGATATTGGCAAATGGAGTGCAGAAACATTGTTCTACCAAATGCTCCGTTCTCCTTCTTAGCGTCCCAACGAGTGGTTTTGTGCTATTTTCCATAGGTACTGAATTTTCTGCGGTCTTATCTTAAATGCTTAATTGCCACAGCTATTAGGGGCTACCCGCCGCGGTGGTCTAGTGGTTATGGTGCTTAACTGCTGATCCGAAGGTGGCGGCGGCCGTATTTCTATGGGGTAAAATGCCAGAAGCCCGTGCGCTTATATTATGTTTTAAAATCCCAGGTTCTCGAAATTTTCGGAGCCCTCCGCTACGACATCTCTCATAATCATATATCGTGGTTTTGGGGACGTAAAACGCAACAATTATTATTAGCTCTTGGGGGTGCCTCCTGTATCGGTTTCTATACTTATTCACTGTGTTTATACGGAACCGCTTATCTATTTTACTTCGATATATTTGTTTTCCTTTTTTAGGCGTCCTAAATGCTTTTTACAGCTACTAATCACCAGGTAATTGGAGATATAAAAGTGGCAATATAGTGGCAATATCGGAGGTGTCCTGCGGCGCTTTGTGCAACTATACAATACGTCTGAGACGTTTCTGGGCTGCATCTGTTCTCTCGTAGAAGAAAAATTGTTAAAGAAATCGCGCATTACTGAGTACGTCGTAACTAACGCTTTACGCCAGGAGATAAGACGAATGGCAAAGCGATTGCAGTTTTAGGTCATCTTCGTAAACACGATGCGTAGCAAAGAATGTCGCTGCCAGCGTTCTTGCTGCTATACACCTGCCTCGTGATCCAGTATTGCGAAAAGCATGATACGTTGATAGGCAAGGTAGAACTCCCCAGTGCTATTTGCACCATCTTGCGGAGCCTTCTTATTGAAGTTCTTGTGATTAGATGGTAACCCGCAAGCTCATCGGCAAGCAGAGCAGCGAGCGCCACCAATTACAAAAGCGACAAGCGAAAACCGCAATCAGTGAAGCGTATAAATAGCTGTCGTGCTAAGCAGCTATAAAGCAACGCCAATAAGTTGTTTCGGAATGAAACTAATATACCTTGAGCAAGAAAGACAAAGTTTTTGAGATACCATAACAGGCATTTCACTCAAACGAAACAAAATTCGTCGCAGTTAAGCTTTGAAGAGAAAATTTTGGTGCATAGGCGTTTAGTGCGACATTATAGAGATATATAATAACAAATTTGCGAATGTATCGAAGTATCTTAAGATACAATTGGAATGTATCGTATCGGATACAGTCAGTGTTGTGGTATCTTGTATCGTATCGCGATACAATTTCAAAGTATCTTTGCCCAGCCCTGCTATGGAGCCATTCAGTATGGTCACCTGAATTTAAAAGAAACTTAAAAGAAATAAAAATTGAATAAAATTTCAGAAGGAAGTCTATAATTTAACTTTCAATTAACTCAGTGCCTGCTTAGTGTAACAAATGCTTCGAATAAATGGTAGTACACTCAAAGAAAAAAAAGAGCCCTTTTACTCTTTTTTTGTTTGTGAGTCATGACTTGCCACGTGTATGACTATCTTTAAAGAGACGCAAGTACTCTCTCTGGGGATCATTACTCTCTTCTGAGAGTCACGGGACCCAAAGGGAGTTCACATGTCTCTTGAAAAGGAGTCATATATATGGCAAGTCAGAGTAATACATGCTCTTTTTTTTCTTTCAGTGTACGCGACCCTTTCACCTAAGTGGAGATGGTCACAAAATTTTGATGCATATATTTTTTTTCGTGGCAAGCTCACATGTACCCACCTTTGAGAATCTTACTATCGCAAACAATGTTGCTCATTGCCTCGTAACCTCTCTCCTGGATTCGGTAGTCGCCGTTCACCACTTCAGGGCAATCGGCCAGATATTCATGGCACGGGATCTTTGCTTTGAAGCGGCTGCAACGTGAAAATTGCAAAATGACATACAGCCTTCCTGCAGGGTTTCCACAGCGCAACCTGTTTAGTAGGGCTGACTTTTGGCCTTGTTGGTACGACATATCTGAAGTGTTTGGCGCAGAATTATGAAGACGGGACAAGAAGGGAGAACACGTACACAAGCGCCTGTGTACCTGTTTAGTAGTGTGACGTTAAATCATTCCCGTATCATTCTTATTAAATCTTTTAAATCATTCATTGCAAAAAAATGAAATCAGAGATTGGTTTATGACGAGTGTACCAAACACGTCATATTACAGCTCGCTGAAATTGAAATTAAAATGTATTATCTCCAGACAGTGAGATGGCGCATATACTAAAGGCATTAGCCCTGACAAAGGTGTCTGTCTCCTAATTTGCGGCAACTATTCTGGGCACGCATGTCCAGAAGAGGCAACTTGCTACATTTAGGTGGTCGAAAATTATGATCTATCTATCTGTCTGTCTGTCTGTCTGTCTGTCTGTCTGTCTGTCTGTCTGTCTGTCTGTCTGTCTGTCTGTCTGTCTGTCCTGTCTGTCTGTCCTGTCTGTCCTGTCTGTCTGTCGGTCTGTCTGGTCTGTCTGTCTGTCTGTCTATCTATCTATCTATCTATCTGTTGTGGTCCTTCAGTTATGAATATTATGATATGCGTTTTATTGTGATGCCTATGTGAACTTTTCATTACCTTGGCTTTACCAGCATGCGGTTTGCGGGGCGTGTGTATATTGCATCTATAACGACAGGTCATACACGAACACGAATGTCATGGCATCTATGTCATCTTATATAATGACATCAGTGGCCTAAACGCCATGCTGTATTCTCAACATAAAGAAGTTGAATAGCCAAGGTACAGTACATATATACCTAGACTTATCCACAACAATCAAGTTGTAAGAGAACAGAACACGGATGACAAGTCATGAGTCATGACATAAATAGTAGGAGGTAGTAGATGACATGTACAGCGTGAAATATCCAATATGCTGTTGTGATGCGAAGGCGGCCGTCATGCAATGTAGGTTGCATGACACGCGTGTATTACATATAACAACGTCATAACCTGAATGTCACGTTATGCATATCATCTATATAAATGAGATGAACGGCGTAGACTACATGATGTATACTTAATATGACATGTACAAAAACGTGAGTGCACGACAAACATGAAAACAGCCATACACTACCTGCAACCTCTCTTCAACTCCTCTTCATCATAGACACCGTCCCGGATTGGCCTAAAATGTTCCCACGATAGTGCCTCTTGATACTCCAAGTAGCACTTCTTCACTGAGCTCGGATGGCATCTATCGATAGCTGAAGAAAAAAAAAATGTCGTGAGTTATAGTGCCTCGAGGCAAAACACTTAGTACAGACAGAAACAAAATAAAAGAGACCCTGACGGCACATTTATTATATTTTTTTTTTTTGGAAGCTGGAGGTGCAGCCATCGTGGTGGGACATCTTCGCCTCTCCAGTCAACTCGCCTGCAGCGGCTGGACGCGAGTTTTAAACGTTCACTGTGACAATTAGCTCTGCTCACAGTGAGTACTCCTGATGCGCATCAGAACGAGACTTATATTATGTACTTTAACTTTTTTTACAGAAGAAGACGAGCCGCTGCGTCTCTCCGTCGCTCGCTGACGTTCACACTCGCAGCACAAAAACACAATTATCAAGCTCGCATGCCACGCTCCAAACACAGCTTGTTTCCCGAACAAAAACGTGATGCTAGAAGATCCCGAGACAGTAACCCATTTTCTCACTTTACGGAAACCCCGATCTGTCCCGCCACGGTGGTCTAGTGGTTATGGCGCTCGGCTGCTGACCCGAAGGTCGCGGGATCAAATCCCAGCCGCGGCGGCTGCATTTTCGATGGGGGCGAAAATGTTTGAGGCCCGTGTGCTTAGATTTAGGTGCACGTTAAAGGGCCCCTCACCAGGTTTGACAATTTTGAGCTGACGAGCGCAATCCATGCACTAGGCGTTCACCATTACGTCTGCCAAAATTTGCAACGCTCCGCGCCGCGTAAATGGGTCAAATTTCAAGCTGAATGCTGCTTGCCCTTCTTCTCGCGTCAACGCGCCCAGAGAATGAGGGGATGACGTGCATGAGAGAATGGCCCTACGTAGATAGTAGTGCCGTGACGTCGCTCCTCTACGTAGACGAGTGTGCTCTGACGTCGCCAACAGTAGCACGTGACACTGCGATAATTATTTGACACGACGCGTAGTTTTTGCAATTTGTTGCTTGAGTGGATGAATAAAACTTGAGAGCAATAATAAAACACACAAACGGAATGTGTGCGTTTTCTTTTTTTAATTTTTACTGCGAATCGCAGCGAGATTCGAGACTAATCTACCTCCGTTTCGCACGCGTTCGTGTTCTCGCGCTTTGCGCATCGTGCAGACGCCACCCTTTACAACGAAACTAATTTTCTACTGCGTTCCAGCGCTCATTAGGCTCATTGATCCTCCCGCGTCTAACTAGATGTTCATGCGGCACACCGCTAGTCTCGCGTCCGTACAAATGTTGCAGCTTTCGTGCTCATAGGTTGAAAGCCAAGTGATCGGCGAGGGCGCATTCGGCATAACTTGCAGAGATGAAGCGCAAAGAACGCCGCCACAACACCGCTCGCGTCTCGGGGGCTCGGGCTGGTTCGGGCGCGTCATGCGCTCGTGACATTTTGTGCGCATGACGTGTTCATGCGTATGCGTTTATGTGATCTTCCGCTCGCGTGGCGAAGAGGGCAGGGAAGGGATTTGGCTTGCGAAGGCTACGCGGGGCGAGCGGCGAGGGTTTGCAGCTCGCCTCCTCGCATCATGGTTTCGCGCCGCTACAAATTATTGTTTTTCTCAGCTTCTAACCGACCGATTAGAAAAATTCTTGTGGCATAATGCTCTTTATTGGGCTCGCAACAACTTGCAATGTGTAACTAAAATTCGTTAGGTCACCTGGTGAGGGGCCCTTTAAAGAACCCCAGGTGGTCGAAATTTCCGGAGCCCTCCACTACGGCGTCCCTCTAATCATATTGCCGCGCCCGCTCTAATGCAGACAACGAAGAAGATGATGTGGGCTCGGACAGTCTCGCGGAACGGGACTCGGACCGAAGAAGAAGACGTGTTTTGTGTCTATGGTCTTGTCTATGCTGCTGCATAAAACGGGCTGCTTGCTCTTCTACAAAACGTCTTGGTTGTCCGTTTACGGTGCACCGCGACACTGGTGGAGGTGCTGGACCGCAACTCTGCCTGATGCTCCACCCTCAATCTGGGAGCCGTTCATCGAGTCCTGACGCGCCGTCACCTGTTACAACTCCCGTCCACCGCTTCAGTCGGCGGTTGCTAGGCCTCTCTCCTGAGCTGACCGCCTTCGAGGAATTGACTACCAGGCCTTTCGTACATCTGCCAATGGCCAACACCAGCCCGCCACAGGTTGCACATGGCACCTCTTCTCCCAATCCGCCACAGGTAACTCTTCTTCAGCTACTTGTACCTGATCGCTTCAGTGGTGCCCCACATGAAGATGTTGAAGATTGGCTTGACCACTATGAACGCGTTGCCGACATCAATCAGTGGAATGCTCAACAAAAGCTTGCCCGCGCATATTTCACTCTCGATGACAGCGCTCACACGTGGCTTGAGAATCGAGAAGGCCGTATCTTGACATGGAATGATTTTCGACAGCAGCTCATTGACACCTTTGCTAGCGTCGATCGTCGAGAGCGTGCTCAACAGTTACTAGATTTAAGAATTCAGAAACCTAACGAAACTGTGGCAATGTTTGCCGAGGACATGACACGCCTGTGTCGTAGGGCTGATCCCAACATGTCCGAGGATAAGAAGTTACGCTACCTTATGCGCGGCGTGAAAGAACAACTGTTCGCCGGACTTGTGCGCAATGCCCTAAGTACTGTGGCTGATTTTATAAGGGAAGCAACTGCCATTGAGCGAACTCTGCACCAAAGATCCAGGCAGTACGATCGCCTGTGCACTAGCACCCCAATCAACGCCGCCTCCATGACTCTAGACAATCAGAGCTCCCTGCGTGACCTGATCAGGGAGATTGTTCGAGAAGAACTTCAGAAGCTTTGGACTCCCACAACGGATACACCCGTGGCGGCCGTTGCCGAAGTCGTTCGTGACGAACTTAGGCATGCTTTCTCCGCTGCTGATCCTGGTTACGACCAGTGTCAGATGACTTATGCCGATGCCGTCCGACGTCCACCACCCGTCACAGCTATCGCGTCGTACTACCAGCCGCCTACAGCAGCACCTTCGTCACACCCTCAGCAAGAGGCCTTGAGACGTCTGCCCATGACTCCGATGCCATCATGCCGCCAGCCATCATTTGTCGCGCCTCGATCACCATCACAAGAGGACACCATGGGACGCCCGCAATTTCGGAAAACGGACGCTTGGCGCACTGTCGATCGCCGGCCCCTCTGCTTCAACTGCGGTGGTGCAGGCCATATAGCTCGCTATTGCTGGCACCGTGACACAGCGTTTCGCCCTCCTCGGCCGTGGTATGACGGTCGCCGCGCCAACGCCGACTACATGGCTCGCCGCGACGACGCTAATTTACAAGGCCCTCCAATGACGCGGTCTTCCTATAACGAGTCGCTGCCCCATCACCAGCCCGACTTCGGCCACCGGTCACGCTCTCCATCCCCTGCACAGTCGGCATCACCGAATCGGCGTACCTTTGCTGACCTTCGTGGGAGGAGGTCGCCCAGCCCACGCCGGGGAAACTAGAGGCGGCGACCTCACGGGGTAAGGTCGCAGGCCGACAACACGAGGATAAAAAGCCCCCAGTACTGCCGCTACAGCACGACGTGACGCCGACGAACTTTAACAGCGACGAAATTGTGAGCGCCGACCTTGATGTGTTTGTTGATGGACAGCAAATGACGGCCTTAGTTGATACAGGTGCGACTTTTCCATAATAAGTCAAGACCTCGCCGCTCGTCTCAGGAAAGTGAAAACGCCGTGGACGGGACAGCATATAAGAACTGCGGGCGGTCAATTACTGCAGCCTACTGGACGATGCACAGCAAGAATCGGCATAGGAGGTACTTCTTTCGTCGCGACTTTCATCGTTCTCCCAGCGTGCTGCAAAGATTTAATTATAGGAATGGACTTTCTCAGGGAGCACGGCGCTGTAATCAACTTTCCCGGACCGCCTGGTTTCGTTCTGCAAGAGTCCTGGTCTGACTGATTCTTTATTGCCGCAACACATCTCCTTTCGCCTCAATGACGACGACATAGCTGTCCCGCCTCGATCGTGTGTCCTTGTTTCAGTGGTTTGTGACGTACCGTTTGACGGTGAAGGAGTGGCAGACCGAATAACCTCGCTGCTTTTCACTCACGGCATTTCAGTCGCACGAGGAATAGTCCATGTCAACGAAGGGCGCACGGACTTGCTGTTGACCAATTTCAGCACAGAGCGCCGGCACCTTCCAAAGGGCACAGCTTTGGCCTATTTCGATGAGGTAGTAGATGTCCGCGACTGTTTTTCAGCACTCGAAGCAACGACTGCACCAAAATCTCCAAGACCTAGCACCCATCCTTGACCGTCAGTCCTATTTTACCTCAGCATGGAGCGAGAACGCCTTCTAGCGCTGCTAGCCGAGTTTCACGACTGCTTTGCGTCGACCTCAAAAGTCGGCCGGACACCCTGACCAAGCATCGAATCATCACAGAGGACACAGCGAGACCAATCCATCAAAATCCGTATCGTGTGGCTTCAAAGAACGAGAAGCGATAGAACAACAGGTAGCCAAAATGCTTGAAGACGATGTGATTCAAACCGTCAAAGAGTCCCTGGGCGTCACCTGTTGTTCTAGTCAAGAAGAAGGACGGGCAGCCTGCGTTTCTGTGTGGACTATCGAAAGCTAAATCAGTGACAAAGAAAGACGTATATCCGCTTCCCCATATAGATGATTCGCTCGACAGGCTTCGAAACGCACGTTACTTCTCTTCGATGGACTTAAAAAGTGGATATTGGCAAATTGAAGTAGACCCCAGAGATCGCGAAAAAACAGCGTTTGTGACGCCAGACGGGCTGTACGAATTTAAGGTCTTACCATTCGGCTTATGCTCCGCGCCTGCAACGTTTCAGCGCCTCATGGATACCGTGCTGTCAGGGCTGAAGTGGAAGACCTGCCTAGTCTACCTTGACGACGTCATTGTGTTTTCCGCAACGTTTGACGAACACCTTCAACGGCTGCAGGTGGTTCTGCAGGCCATACGGTCCGCTGGCCTGACGCTGAAGCCGGAGAAGTGCCACTTTTGCTTCGAAGAACTACAGTTTCTTGGCCATGTTGTCAGTTACGCAGGAGTTCGTCCGGATCCTGAGAAAGTTGCCGCCGTCGCCTAGTTCCCTATACCATCAGATAAAAAGGCTGTCAGGCGTTTTCTGGGCCTCTGCGCATATTATCGGCGGTTTATACCAGATTTTGCACGCATTGCGTCGCCGTTAACTCGCCTCACGAGGGATGACGTTGCCTTTGTTTGGGGAGACGAACAAGAAACTGCTTTCAATGACTTGCGGCAACGTCTGCACACGCCTCCAGTGCTTGCCCACTTCGACGAGACAGCCCCTACAATGCTGCATACTGACGCCAGCAATGTTGGCCTTGGAGCCGTGCTTGTGCAGTGCCAGGAAGACACGGAAAGAGTGATCGCCTACGCAAGCAGAACTCTTTCACGCACAGAGGCAAACTACTCAACCACTGAAAAGAATGCCTCGCCGTGGTATGGGCGGTTATGAAATTTCGCCCATATTTGTACGGCCGCTCTTTCAAGGTGATCAGTGACCACCATTCTCTATGTTGGCTGACAAATCTTAAAGATCCTTCCGGGCGATTGGCACGCTGGAGCCTTAGACTACAAGAGTTCGATATGACGATTGTGCACAAGTCGGGGAAACGACACACAGACGTTGACTGCCTGTCTCGGTCACCGATAGAGTCAGCTGCTACTCTCGACGAAGACACAGCATTCCTCGGGATTCTCGACACGTCGGCTATTGCAGACCAACAACATGACGATCCTGAGCTGCTTGGTCTAATAATTATTTAGAAGGACGAACTCAGAAAGCGCCCAAAGTCTTTGCAAGAGGCTTATCGTCATTTTGTCTACGAAACCAAGTCCTTTACAAAATGAACTTCTCGTCAGACGGATCCACTTACCTGCTGGTTGGTCCCTACCGCCCTTCGTTGTGAAGTATTGCAAGCGTGCCACAACGAGGTCACCTCTGGGCATTTAGGCTACACGCGCACACTAAGCAGAGTGCGGGAGAAGTACTACTGGCTAGGACTCGCCGCTGCCGTGAAACATCACGTTCGGACCTGCCTCGATTGCCAGCGGCGCAAGTCACCTCCGACGAAACCAGCCGGTTTGTTACAACCAGTCCAGGTCCCGCCAACGCCGTTTGGCCAGATCGGAATGGATCTTTTGGGTCCACTTCCTACTTCTAGTGCTGGTAACCGCTGGGTTATTGTGGCGACCGACTACCTTACTCGCTACGCCGAGACAAAAGCCATCCAGAGAGGCACAGCAGAGGAGGTGGCCCGCTTTTTCATCGAGAATATTGTGTTGAGACACGGCGCACCATCGATCGTTATAACAGATCGCGGAACCGCATTCACAGCAGCGCTTTTAGATCATGTGTTGGTGCTCAGTGGTACGATTCATCGTAAGTCGACAGCCTACCATCCGCAAACCAACGGACTGACCGAGCGGCTGAACAAAACCCTGGAAGACATGCTTTCAATGTATGTGGACATCGAGCACAAAAATTGGGACGAGATTCTACCTTATATAACATTTGCTTACAACACGGCTAAGCAAGAAACGACACGGATGACCCCATTCCGTCTTGTTCATGGACGAGAAGTAAGGACAATGTTGGATGCGATGCTGCCACACGAATGCGACGACGTTGAAACGAGTGCCGAAGTATTTACTCAACGCGCGGAGGAAGCCAGACAGCTCGCACGTGTGCGAATATACCAACAGCAAGAGTACGACGCGGGTCGCTATAATCTGCATCATAGGCCTGTAACCTACGAAACCGGCGACAGGGTATGGGTGTGGACGCCTGTACGAAGACGGGGACTATCCGAAAAGCTGCTTAGAAGATACTTCGGGCCTTATCGAGTGCTGCGACGACTAAGTGACGTCACCTATGAGGTCGTCCCGGATATCCCCCACTGTACAAGGCGTCGCCAGCACCGACCTGAACTTGTGCACGTAGTGCGCATGAAGCCGTACGTAAGCGAGTGACATTGCGAGCGACTGTCACTTGTACAAAGCGCCTTTATGTACAACTGACCCGACTATAGCATCGAGGCGATGCTCTTTTAGAGGGAGGCAAATGCCGCGCCCGCTCTAATGCAGACAACGAAGAAGATGATGTGGGCTCGGACAGTCTCGCGGAACGGGACTCGGACCGAAGAGAAGACGTGTTTTGTGTCTATGGTCTTGTCTATGCTGCTGCATAAAACGGGCTGCTTGCTCTTCTACAAAACGTCTTGGTTGTCCGTTTACGGTGCACCGCGACAATATCATGGTTTTGGGACGTTAAACCCCAGATAATTAAAAAAAAGTAAGGAAACCCCGATCAGTCAAGGGTTCCTTGGGCTTGTTTACTGTGGGAACGTGTGCGAATGGCCCGTCCGTCAGTCTCAGTAACCCTGCGCGAAAATAACACGTCACTTCCACCGAAGCATCGGAAGTGACGTGGTTGGCTCGTTTTGCGGTGGCCAGGGACCTTGGTTGGCTGGGGCTTCTCCTAACCTTCCTTTCTTCCCTCGGGCAATATTATCTACTACATGTCGTCTAGGCAGGCTATCAGCAGCTTGCGTGACGGAGAAGTTGAGCGTGGCCGCCTCAATACTTTGCTACGCTTTTTCTTGAAATGGGCTGGTCTTTTTTCTTCGTTGTCGAAATTGAGACCCCTATGCCAGGGGCCACACTCTTACGAAAAAGATCGAGCATTTGAGGAGTATTTCTGCCACACAGATATATAATCATCGTCTGGCTTGCAAATCCACTCTCCCCCACCCCCTGCCCTCCCCCTTCTACGCCCCTGTTGTGGTTCTTGCATGTGGGCGCAAACATTTTTTGTTGTCAGAAGCGCCAGTGTGTGTGTCCTTCTTCCCTTCGTCCTTGTCTTTTCGCGCCCACATCCAAGAACCATCACGTAAGTTATGCTATCCAAGTTTTTGGGCGACGATGAGTTACTTCACGGTAGTCTTGTTTATGTTTGGGGATCTCGTTTTCCGTCTTCAATTATGTGAAATTATCGTTGTATTCTCAGTTTAGCCGAAGCTTCAAGCGCTCACCTTGCCCTGAAGCCGCCGACAAGGAGGCGATGAGTATGCACGCCACAGTGATGACCGCCGCCGTTTCTTTCTTTGCATAGGTGTGTCTTGACTCCATGCTCTCTGGTCGCCAGGTGCGTAGTCGCCTGCAGCTGCTTTGGAACTCGGGAATCACTTCATATATCATCGCTCTTACAGATATGGATCGAGTTATGAGTAGCGGGACGTGCGCAGCGTTTTCGTAAGGTCGCGAGCTGATAGCATGCAGCCTTATCGCGTCGCTGACGTTGGTGACAGAATGTGTGAAGCAATGCATGTTTGTTTTATTGAGTATTATGGAACAAGCACATCGTCCACACCGTTCCTCGCTTATCACGTCGACGTCATCCGCTTCCACCCACGGTATCGTATCGTGACGTTATGTCGGCAAAGGTGGTGACGTAAGACAAGAAAGAGCGCTCTTACCACGGCGCTACCGCAGTGTTGCTTTGGCACAGCTTCCTTACACATGTACACTAGTGTAAACTCATGACTCGGAGTACGCTGAGTCATAGCTTGGAACGTTTTATAGCTACTGAATCTTGACGCAGCTGCCATCTTTGCGTTTGACTGCTGCGCTTATGTGCTCAAAACCGGCCGCGATCAGTTTCGATATCGCCCTTAAAATTCGATGATTAATATTTACAATTACGTGCAACTTTAGGGATTTATAAAAAACGGGTATGCCATAAATTGTCATGCACTACAACTTTCTAATATAAACGACTGCCTTCAAGTCAATCATGAAAAACTTAATTAACAATTTTTTGTTAATATTCAAAGCAGTGTCATTTAGGCTGCGGCGAAGTATTTCCACCTCGACGTAGAGTTCGTGCGTAGAAACGACAGTGGCCTAACTGTCAAGATTTTCACAAAAAAAAAAAAAACATGTATTGTAAAAAAAAAACACCCTCTATGTTGCAACTTATTCCGGCAAAACTTCACGATTGCCATGATTAAAGATCACACTTGCGACACACGAAGGCCAGAAATCTTCAATGAAGCGTGTTTGGAAATGGGCATCATCTCCATTTTAAAATTAATATCCAGAACTTCAGCTACGGCATGAACAGTAGCTTTTCTAGTGTACGGGAATCGTGAAGACCCGCATATCAAGATCTGTGCCTCAGTACCCAATGACTCATCCGTAAAACGTTACGTAGGTCACACTACATTCGCATTACACGAGCGCACCCGGCATATGGAGCACGACCTTGGAGCAAGATTACCGCAGGAGATGCGAGCGAATAGTCGTGTTTCTTTCTTTTTTATTGCTCGTTCCTGTCAAAAAGCAGAGCAGTTGAAGACGGTCTGTATTGCAAACTTGCTCAAATTGCAATCGTAACAAGTAATCCCTCTTTCGCGCTTTTTCCCCCTTCTTCGTCACCGCTCGTTTTGACGGTGTAAAATTGCGAAATTAAGCCATTGTGCGATAAGCAGTCATATGAGTAGGGACCGAACTGACTTTCGTGTTTGCCCCTTGATACGAAACCGCGATTAATGCTACAGCGTTCCTCGACACGACTATTGCCCTCTGACATTTCAATTCCGCCGTACTGACTCCGCCAGCGGCTCAATCACCTTTTCGAGGTCAGCCAGGCGCGGCCGATCCAGCCGTTCGCCACCCTCTCCTATCCTTCTCTCCTAACTCTACGCCGTCAGATAGCGTTCGCGCCTGCTTTGAGGTAAAGCCTCTCTGCCTTCGAAGGTAGAGGGGCTTTACTTGGAGGTCGGGGGGAGGTACCCTCCGGTTAGTGCCTTACCACAGAAATCGGAGGAGGAAATTTTAGTGTCACGAGCGAAGAATGGCACTCTGCACTCAGAAAAAGCTGATTTGGCAACGCACCCACAAGTTACACCGCACCCCCTACCGCACTTTCCCGAAGACGCTCTCGGACAAATGCTTCGGAAGCAAGAAGGGCTCCGATGTACCACACAAGCTCTTGTACCTGCGTGGGCGTCAGACCTCCCTGCTGAGAGGCCCACGCAGGTACATGCATCAATATAACACATTTTTGACGCATTGCAAAGCAACTGAGCCTATATCTGCGTGCTGTAAATTGACAAAGAGAATTCCATACGCCGCATTGTGAAAAGCGTTCTCAAGGTCTGAGTGGAACAATGACGCCTCTCCCGAGAAATAATTACACTTTCCAATGATGTACTCGCCGTATGTATGTACAATCGTGAGCGAGCTTAACTCGAGCGCTCCGCAGCGTGTCCCGAAACGGTTTTATTGACGCCAGCGCCGCGTAGCTTTGGGTTCTCTTGCCGAGATGTTACCAATGTATGCCGACATACTATCCAAGCATACAGAGGCATTATCTCGGCAACAGCGCCCAGCGCTTCGCGGCTGCCATCAGTCAAAGCAGTCCAGGCCACGCTGCGCACGTATTGAAGTACCCACGTATTTATACCACGTATACGTGGTATTTATATTACGTGGTATACCACGTGGTAAATATTACGCGGTATACCACGCAGTATTTATTTCACGTATAAAGTACTACGTATTGAAGTACCCACGCATTGAGTTGAGAGCGCGTGGCTTCTTACACAGGCAGCACCGGTATAGCGCGATGACGAGAACGTTCAGGAGTGCTATCGCGGAGCGATACCGTATGCCTTATTTTATGCTGTTCTTATCATCCACTACTCGCGGCCGACTGATCCTGTCGATAACGCGGACGGACCGTCGCTCTAACCCCTGGTTAAGCGCGAAAAGCCTTAACATTGAAAAAGGCATCGCTCCAAATGACTGTGCGTTAACGGTGTGCACAGTCCAGTCACTTCGGTCAGCATGCAAAAGCGTATCAGGATTGCAGCACCCCGCTGGCGCTCCGGTGATCTGAGGTGTGGCCCGTTGGCAACCGGTAGCAGCAATAACTCTTCAGGAATGCTCTCGCCCTCGCGCTATGCCGCAGCCGTAGTGCAATAGGTTGCTTCCAACGGCGCCCACAGGCCGCACTGCATCATACTAACGGCCATGCGTTCCTGCTGTCTCATTTCAATCCGTCAATAGTGACTCCATTCTTGAAGATAGATCTTTCTCTTTTTGCGAGACGTGTGGTGTGGCCCTACCAATTGCTCTATCAGCCTTTGCAATCTGCGTGCAAGTACCTTGGTGCATTATCTTGTAACCGGTGTTCGTGACACTTATCAGGCGCGCCCTTACCGACAAGAGGGCATAAAGGCATTCACTTTTCGGTATCAAGGCTGTGTGACTGACGATAATAGGGGGTTATAGCATGAACTCGTACGCTTTCGTGGCTTCTCGATATAGGGCAATGGATATATGACGCTTAAAAGCTTTGTAGTAGACGGGAGCAAGACCGTCTGTTCGTGTAGTCTTTCCGTATTTGAGCAGTGGACCGCCCAAGCCCAAGCGCTGCGTTTTTGTTCTCTCATCCCTTGTCTCGTGAGTGCATTCAGTACCATCATGAACGCCCATTCTATTTCTCCTACCGTGGTCGCTTCCTGAAACTTACCTGTTGCTTCACTTTCGAGGCATGGCAACAACAAAAGGGAATCAGTTTCAAATCCTTCTTCCCGGCGTCGGAAATATGTGTCTTATTGTGTAATGGATTTCCGGACAGCATAATGAACGGACGATTAATCATGTGCTCCCTTGTAAAGGCGGTTTCAGCGGCCTGTGTGGGTCGCGGTAGCAGATGTACTGAAAAGCTGGCTGAAGATTACCAGGTTGTTCCGGCCCATCTGCCTTCAGCTAATTCTGTTTAAACATGAGTTTTTGCGTGGCTGTAAAAAAACCCATGCCGTACCCTGTGGAGCATGTCCGAGACAGTGTTGCACGTCTTTCGCTGCTGTCGAAATTGGTTGCTCTCGGGGTATACGAAATGAATCACCTGGGTAGTGACGTTTAGGCAGGAAGAAGGCAAGGAGATATAAGGAGTGGTTGCGTTCAACGTTAAAGACCATCGCTGCACGGCCGCCCACTGTTTCATGGCGTGCCGTACAAAGACGTGCGAGCGGATTTGGCGCCGCTTGAAAATGTTACGGAAATCAGTAGAGATAAGTGGAAGGTCACGGGAAACACCGACAACGGATCAACCACTCCCTCAGGGATGCGGAAATGAAACGTGGCCGTTGCAGTGAACGACCTGCTACACATCCTTAGTGTTACTGAGGGTATGGCGTTCGCGTTCGTTCCTTCCAAAGCGCCTACTCAGCCTCCGATACCATCACGTAGGACACATTCGGTGTGAGCGCAGTGTTCGATGAGGTGGAGTCTGCCGTCGCTTTGGCCACGATGATTTGCAGTGCGTTAACTTGGAGGAGTTTCGTGGATCCATCAGAAAATGCCTACTTTGGCCAGTCGGCTTGGTAGCCCGCGGTCGCGCGCGCCTTATCTTTCCAGGGGATCAGCTATTGGCTCATATATTTGTACGTGTTGTTTTCATCGCAAAGTTTTCGTAGAAGCCATAGACAGCACGAAGGCAGTTTTGCTTCCTGCAACAGCCACGTTTCCTTACGCCAGCATTTTGTGGAGGAAGTGTCAACAAACTATAAGGATGTGTGATTCATCTGAATGCATTTATATAAGAGACCTCGGGATATATGAGTGTTAAAGGGCACACTAAAGGCAAATAACAATTTATGTCAGAGTGAAAGCTCAATGTATGACAACTTCTAAAACGGCAATATTGTCGACAGCAGTGCCCTACTACCGAGAATTAAGCTAAATGTATCACATGATGAGCGCCACGAGCGGGACATTGTTCGAAGTGATCCCGATAGACGTATGAGAGTCTGCCTACAATGAATCACCAGTAATCAAACTAGCAACAATAAAAAAAGAACCTTCCGTACATCAAAAGACGTAATAAAATGATGTTGTTCGGTTTCCGTTTGAATTCAGGGACCAAAAGAACCTCTGTGGCGTTTCCATGGGGAACGGCGCGCATGGGTTCAAAGGTTCCGTTTTCGCGGAACTGCGCTTCGCCCGGCGCCCTGCTTCGCTCACGCGGTCGCGTCTCAGTGGTAGTTTCGGGATCGCGTACTGCCGCGTGTGTTTTGCGCGCTCGTGAAAGTCGCTCTGACAGAAAGTCAGAGCTTCGATGGCCGTTGTTGCCGCTGTGGGTCCCCGCTACTTTCGCTCTGCTGCTACTAGTGTCGGCGGCCGCGCAGTAAAGGCGGGCAACGTTGGGCACGGCAGCAGTGACGTATGAAAGCTCATTTCAGGCGGGTGATCTGAAGTGCGCTAACGCGATGCGGACCACTAAAACGTGATGTTATTTCAAAATAAGCACTTCCTTGTCAACAATCAACGTCGACTTAATATTTGCCTTTAGTGTCCCTTTAAGATGCCGACTGTCTTCTCTCTGGAGAGCAACTCGTGCATGTGTGACATTTCCTTTCCTCCCTTTTTTGTGTACATATCTTTATGACATCGTCGAATAAACCGTCGTTAGTGTTGCGCTTGTACTGTTCACTTCTGCTTCTTCTTGCGTCATTTTGTGTGCGTCTTAGTAGAGCGCTGCAAAATTGAGCGATGTACACCCAGGAGCACCTACCCTTGCTATTCTAGTACTTTATGAGCCTAGGCGTACTAACAATCCGTGGCAACATGCTCAATTGTTTATGCAATCTTCTCTCAACCCGAAAGACTTTTAAGACCCGCTGTACTAAACACTGCGGCGCACATTGCTCCAAGAAAACGGTGTACCTCGCTCACCTGCATTATTTTAGTACTTGTATAACTTATGTGATTTATGGCGATTATATTTAGACCCTTTTAGCGCTATACTAAATGTACAACTGCTATTTTCGTTTTTTGTTATCATGCAGTATTCACTAACGCGCCATCTCTTCGGTCATACGTAGTCCTCGAGAGAGAGGAAGAGAGAGATAATATATCTTAATGGTATTCCCGGATATCGCCTGGCTTGCTACTCGAGGTGTCGGGGGAGGACTGTGTCATATACTCTTACAATGATCACATAACACACAAAAATAATACGTACAGTCACAAACTGCCGATGAATACATCACATCGTCATCATCCTTTCTTTTTATTGCCAATGCTCTCACATTACACAGAATCACAGACAGTAGCAGAAGGACATATTATGATTGCAGGACACTCTTGTGCAGATGTCATTGCTAATGATAGCAGTGCTAGAGGCAGTCCATTCAGTCTGGCGCGCAGGATGTAAAAATTGAGTTAGGCACTCTAACGACTTAGCAGCACTTGTGAACTTCAACTGATGGTCCGCGCGTGACGAGGTATGCGTAACGGACGAATCACAAGTTGTTCCTTAAATATGTAGTTAGTGGAATAAATGTTATCAAAGAAGGGCACACTTGCGTCGCAAAGCAAGCTCAGAGAAACCGAAGGTTGATTTCATGGCTCAGACGCTGGACTCTCGATAATAATAGAAGAGAATGTAACTGCTGACACGGTCTCAACTGAATCAAACATGTTCGTCACGGAGAGAGAGAGAGAGAGAGAAGCTCTTTATTGAAGAACAGAGAATTCTGTCGGCGCAATGAAGGCGTCTACGTGCTACTTGTATAAGGAAAGATGATTAAGCACTGAAAGGCCCTAGGAGGAGGAAGGGCGAGGAAAGGTGAAAGAAAAAAGAAAATATATGCTCGTGGTATGTGCAAATGAGAACGTAATGGTTGTGATATAAGCCACTGCACAGCTTCAGCCGACCATGGACCCACATCGAACGTGTATATTCGAGTCCCACATCATGCTAGTCCTTTGTATGGCGGTGATTTGATAGCATTTTTAATCTGTGATACGAATGATGAATGACAGCCTCGTTGCCTTGTTCACCGCGAACGAATATGACAGATCGAAGTGTTGAACTGCTATCAACCTATGCGTCTTACCCCGAATCTTTCCAACAGCACGGCCTACGGTTATCAGGCTTCCTGGAAAGATGGTAAAACTCAGGAGCCATTGAAAACCTGCGGCATGGCAAATGCTGAATTTAGCTCATTTTTTCTGTTCTTCAGTTGGCTGGTCACGTTCTCAACCAACTCAAAATAACGGGAGTAACGAGGAGAACAATAAATCCCTTAGAAGCCATGGCAGCGTGTGCAGATGACGGGCAGCCTGCGAGTTGTGATATGGCATCCAAAACTCTGGTCAGCGCTGTCTTGGCCGTCTTCAACGGCAGCGGGCAGGACAAGTTGAACGCGCTGCTCGAAGCAGGTAATCTCGATGTTGCGTTGACTGAAAAAAAAGAAATGCAAGAGAAATAATTGGTTCCGAAATATTCTAAGGACAACTGTCCCAATTTGCGAAGCACTTGACGTAAGGAGGAAAAGGCACAGCAGCACATACATGTGCTATTTTATTACGCTGTTGTAAGGGTGGATAACCAACAATAGTGGAGATTAGCCATAACCAACAGTCAGGTAACACCTAAAATTTTAATTGTTCGGTGTTAACGCCGCAAAACAACGATATGATTGAGAGACGCCGCAGTGGAGAGCTGTGTATATTTTGGCCACCTGGGGTTCTTCAGAAGTCAGTTAACATTAGACACTTCTGATAGCTTGGGAAATAAGTACGCTAACATTAAAGCAAACTATGTACTACATTTCAAGAATTATATATTGTTAAGATGTGTCTCGTCTTCACTCTTACAAAATAGCCCGGTGTAGTGCGGCAGCCTAGCCGACTGTAGTATGGCAGCTTAATACAGTGTAGTAGTGTAGTTTGTGAAGTATGGGTAGCATAGCCTATAGTACAGTATGGCAACCTAGCCCAGATATAAACATTGCTGAACGCGCGGTGTCGCTGGAGCCAACGTTTAGACCAGCGGTCTTGTCTTCTTCAAGGCTTGAAGCCTTCAAGAAGACAAGACCAGTGGTCTATACGTTGGCTACAGCGACACCCCGTGTTCAAGAATATTCAGCTGTTCAAGCCTCCATCTTCATCTGAACTTCTGCTTTGGAGGCATAGCCCAGTGTAGTATGGCAGCCTATTTCAGTGTAGCATGGCAGTAAACCACTTTCCTTGTCATTGTAGTTGTTGCTGCTTCAATAAATGGCTCATTACCACGAGTCTATGAGCCAACTTCTCAACCTCTTCTCACTTATTTCGTCTCTTTGTCCGAACACCGTAGCTACTTTCATAGTCTGAAGGGATGGCGCACTGAAATTATCACCAATTTCGGAGCCGTTAGAAAATGCGTGCGCTGAGGTGAAGCTCACCGACAGTAGTCTTCATCGTCAACTATCACGCGAGGATTCTGTGGATCCGCTGCCGGCGACATCGCTTTTGCGCATTCGTCCAACTTGTTGTCGTCCCGGCACTGGAATCCGACGAGAAAGTCTGCGAGTGGTTGGTATTGCGAGGAGAGAAAGCACAAAGTTGAAGCGTGGCATAGCGATATGATTACTGCGTATTATAAAGGACGACAGCAATAACGACGTCGATTAGAACGACGGGAACTACGGTTATATACAGCACATTACAGCGCCGAGGCTCGAAAGTCAAGGCCTTACGCTCTTAAAAGATGTCATGTATTGCAACTGAATCCCTTTGGAACTGCAGTTCTGATCGACCGCATTGGGCGAACAGTCATCAACTGTGCGCCCGTTCGCTAGATTATGGACGGAGTGGTCCACGGATGTCATTGGTGTAATCTGACAGTACAGTTATATTTGCAAACATACACAAAAAACGCTTTTGCGATGTGAGATACCTTTCAGTGTGCCTGAAACTTCGGCGTGGTTGTGCGACTTCGTCATAGACCACTGTGCAAACACAGTTTCAAAAGTGCGTGCCCCAGTAACGCGGCGCAAATACACAGGATAAATACAAACATGTTCAGAATGCTCTTACGGCTGTGCTTGAATTCTGGGCCTCTCGGCTCATGTCGATTTGCTAACCACACCATAGGCTTACGCCTGATGACGAAGACATGAAACACGTTTAAAAATGACCTGCGTGCAAGCAAGCGCGTTTTCGAAAATGCTGATGGCTTTGCCAAGCTTTTCCTTCGAACAAGCCAGATGATTTAAATGTGACACACTTCGATTCGTCGTGTTTCCTGGAAATTTTGCTTTGCAAGCGTCACTTTCGGCATTGTACATTGTGCTGACGTTAAACTTGAAGTGTACATCTGGTGTTGAAAATTAGAATTTTCGTGTAACTTTCGGGTGCATCGGTATTCATCGTCATAGCGTAAAGCAAATGGTGTCCGGGTGCATTTACCAGAGGTGTTCTGACGACACTAGTGTCGCGTTACCCAATTCTAAATTCATTT